>NW_017306819.1:634970-643253 GCF_000935625.1 Nanorana parkeri
CGCCGCTTGATGGTGAACCACCAGGTGATGGGGGAGCATGGAGCTGGCTTTCTGGCCCATCAGTAATGACTCACCGCCCTCATCTCCTGATTGGCCGGGAAGCTGGTCAATCAGGAAGCTGGGCAGCGAGTCATTACATGCTGCCTGGCTTCCTGATTGGATTGGCCGGGAAGCCAGCTCCATGCTCCTTTGTCAATCAGGAAGCCAGGCTGCGTGTAATGACTCGCCACCCCGCTTCTTGATACCGGATGACATACCAGTATGTCCTCCCATTGCCGCCTGTGTGCGCACACCTGGAGCGCGCACAACCCGCTGTCCAATTTGTTCCAACAGGGAAATTTTTTGGGTGATACTACAAGTCTTGTTGCATCTTTTTTAATTGTATTTTTATAACAAGGCCCATATGAATTTGTACAAAGAAACGCACAGTAGATCCCTGGTATACAACATGAGGCGAAACGAGGAGCAATCTTTAACTCCGCGGGTCATTGATTCAATCTCCCACGGAGTAGCTGGTATCCCACAATAGATAAGGGAACCTTGGTTGTACCTGCTGGGGGGATTTGTGACCCAATGCTGCCCTCTTTCTCTTTGTCTTGTGGTTTTGTTTTGGTACCACAAGTGTCAGAACTCACAGACAATTTTGTAGCACTGGGGATTCAGGAGCAGCCGATGTGTATCTAATCTGTAGCTGCTAATTTGTATCCTCCAGCCAATCCTGATGGCAAGAGGTTAAGTGGCCCACTTCACGCATATGGACTCTGAGCCGTGTTATCCGACGGTATAATTATTCTACACTGTGGCATTTCTTGTTGGGTTTGTGCCTGCTTGGGTTCTTGCCTACATACTTGAGATGTTTCTCGGTTTAAGGTTTCAATCTTTGGGGGCACAGATATCTGGCAGCGATCCTAGGAGAGAGTCACCGTCAATACAGCTACTATCTTCTTCTGCTCCCTTCCCCTGGCTGTGCCCAACCTCTGTGTTTCTTCAGTATCAATTACTCGACAGCTTTAATCTGTCCCTGAAATGCGTTTCCAATGTATAGACCAGCCATGAATCGTTGCAGCTGTAGTGGTCAACTGCTGCAAGTGCTGCGGCTTCATGGAGAATTCTGCTCTCATTTAAGCCCTCTATAAAGCATGGGAACTAGTATGGGCATTCGTGTTTGTTATATCAGAGGCTAAAAGTTCATCCAAAGATAATATATTATTTTGTGGTGGAGGCTGGAGGATTGGATTGCTGACCGGTTTCACACATATCCCATATATAAAGGACGCCAATGCAAGAACTCTGCATCTTGGGTATCCAGCATTACACTGTTTGCTGCTGGATTTAAAGCCCCACTTTCGACAAAAAGTTTTTATTTGTCATCCTTCTCTTCCAGCCCCCCCTAACCCAATGATAGTGTCTGAGATTGCCAGTCCCCTTCACTCCCCTCTGCTGACGTTTTTCCTCTACTGGATCCTGAGAAGACTCTGGCCAATGGACATCCAATAGAAAGTGTCCACGTCAGCATCTCCAAGCAGACCCTTTCACCAGTTCACAAGTTTTCATTCCTCGGACCACTTTTGATCGGTCCTGACCACTGTAGACCGGGAACATTCCACAAGAGCTGCAGTTTTGGAGTTGTCTACACATCACAATTTGGTCCTTGTCAAAGTCCTTGTCAAAGTCACTGAACTCCTTACCCTTGTCTATTTTTTCTGCTTCCAACACATCAATTTCAGGGACCAAATGTTCACTTCCTGCCTAATAAACCCCCCCACTTCCAGGTGTCATTGTAATATATCCCCCCACTTCCAGGTGCCGTTGTAATATATCTCCCCCACTTTCAAGGTGTCATTGTAATATATCCCCCCACTTCCAGGTGTCATTGTAATATATCCCCCCCACTTCCAGGTGTCATTGTAATATATCCCCCCACTTCCAGGTGCCATTGTAATATATCCCCCCACTTCCAGGTGTCATTGTAACCAGATAATCAATGTTATTCACTTCACCTTCACTGGGCTCTCAGTGGTCACAATGTATGGCTGATCTGCGTATGCTCGTTGTATATATAGAGTTTGGTACTGATTGGTGTATATAGAATTATGAACTTCCTCTCATTGAGACTGAACTGTTTATGTACTGGGTTTAAAATCTAGTGTTTAATGACTTGCTCTTCCTTCCCATTGTCTTCCCTCTCATCTTAATTACATCTTGGCTCTCTTTCTCTTCTGAGGATTATTTGCAACAAAGACAAGCAAGCCAAAAACAATAATTAAGACATCAAGTCAAGCTCGGTAAATTCATAAATTCATGCAGCGCTGATACTTTGTAATTTCCATGATAAATCAGACGTGTCACATTCTGCCCTTCACGGCTTATTTGGTTTGTGGTCTGTTGGAGAATTTCAACCAACAAAGAGAAGACTTCTCAAAAGGCAAAATATTCACCTATCATCACTTCCATCACAAATCCGAAAATCAAGAAGATCATTCCACGTTTTAGGATAGTTGGCGGGATAGCGCGATCTGAAAGCATTCCTGTATGCCCCAGTGGCCAAATGTGAGTCCAGAGCGTCTGGCATGCAACGCTGATTTATTCAAGCTGAACTCCGGGTGCAAAAATGTTCCTTTCAATAGATATCTCGATAGCCACAGGGGATATAAATCCACTTTGTGTGCACCAAATGCCTTTCAAACATAGATAGACGTAGTGGTGACATCATCACTGTGCTGTACATTGCCTGTACAGAGAGAAAAACTGTGGGAGGGGCCCAGCAGGCCCCACCCATTGCAGCCTGCATGCAGAAAACTACAGGAGGGGGTGGAGACAAGACCAGTCACCCTGCACAAGGAAAGCAAGCAGCAGTGACCAGTCTTTATTATGGGGGGGCGGAGACAAGACGAGTCACCATGCACAAGGAGAGAGAGCAGAAGTGAGCGGTTTTTATTATGGGGGGTGGAGACAAGACCAGTCACCCTGCACAAGGAGAGGGGCGGAGACAAGATCGGTCACCCTGCACAAGGAGAGAGAGCAGCAGTGACCAGTCTTTTTTTTACAGGAAGCTGCCCATTAATATTGAATGTGCTACCAATGCATTACAAAAGCCATTTAATACACCTGCACTCTTATGTTGTTCTCTGTGCACCACAAATCACGGACAGTTCACATTTGCGCGATGTGGTGAAGCACAGGTTGGTTGGGGATGTGTGTCTGGGCACCATTTAAAATGAATGACACTGGGCCAAAGTTCGTGCATTACCATGCATTGCGGTAAGGTTCAGTAAGGTGCGGTAAAGTGCCCGTTACCACAATGCAAAGGTCAGAAAATGTCTTATGTAATCTCCAAGATTAAGCCCATAATTGGGTGAAATGCGTCAGCAGGGCAGACACGAGTGATGTTGTTTGGCCTGTATTAAATTGTTTCAGCAGGACTCGGAGTGCGGCTGTATTTCTTTCCTTTTGAATGGCCTAAGTCTACAGCTTTCATTACAATAAATCCTTCCACAGGGGTCTTTGTTGCAGCACTTCCTGTTACAGGGTCACAACGTACTGTTGCTGTCTCTCAGTTGTGCTTGGGCATTGTCACCCTGTCTTATGGGCTTTCAATGGAGACTACAAATGGCAAATTAAACACCCTTTAAGCAGAAACTGTCCACCGTTGTCACCAACAGGAAACCCAACTGGTCTTGTCTCTGCCCCCTCCTAGCAGTAGGTGGTGCCTGCTGTGCTCCTCAATTAGTTCCGCCTTCTCCACAAGCTATGTGCAGCACAGTGATGATATAATTACTATATTTATAGGGTGATATTTTGGTTTGAAAGGGCATGTGGTGTACACAAAGTGGATTTACATTTAGGAAGGAAATATTTAAATGAACGTTTTTGTGCTTTTAAAAATAATACTCATTAGAGATTGACCGTAGAGTGAACAGTGTGACATTAAGGGCTCATTCACAATGGCGTGCACACAGCACGCCCATGCAGAGACCTGCTCCCAGGAGGGTCATGTGCAGCCTTTAATTGAATGCAGTTGCCTGTACCTCCCTATGGGAGGATGCAGCTGCACACTGTGCTGGTCTGAGTGCCCATACTTTTATGCAGTGTTCATGGATTTGCAGGATTGGGTTGACGTGTAGCCATGTGCAGCCACGTCCTCCCATAGGGAGGTACAGGCAACTGCATGCAATTACTTGTAGCACCTGTCCCTCCCAGGAGCAGGTCTCTGCATGGGCGAGCCCCGGTGAATGAGCCCTAAAAGGGCCACCATTGATCACGGATTACAGACATCTCACCAGCTTGCTCCACGCTGACCTCTAGTGGGATGGCTAGAACATTGCATGTTGCCATAATTGATCTAATTTATTTATTTATTACAGGTATTTATATAGCGCCAACAATTTACGCAGCACTTTACATAGTTGCACATTCACATCAGTCCCTACCCTCAAGGAGCTTACAATCTAAGGTCCCTATCTCACATACATACATAAAGGGCCAACTTAGAGGAGCCTATTCAGCTTCCAACATGTCTTTGGCGTGTGGGAGGAAACCGGAGTACCTGGAGGAAACCCACGCAAGCACAGGGAGAACATGCAAACTCCTTGCAGATAGGGAATCCCCAGTTCGAATCCCCGGCCGGGAATCGAACTGGGGACCCAGTTCGAAGCGCTAACCACTAGGCCACTGTGCTGCCCATCTAATGGTGAAACGTTGGGCTTGCACAAGTCAGTTACAGGCCATTGGGAGCAACACGTGTTGGTGACGCCAGTGTAAGCTAATATAAAATCAAATGCTTGCCTGAATCTCCTGGATTCCATTGTGTAGTTGGGGCTCTGGGCTGATGCTTTCCACGATGGAGTTAACACACATGGGAAGTGTGGCGTTCCGCTGGCACGGCTTTTGTGTTTTTACTCTTTTCCTTTTTGTTTCACTCTCCCGGCTTTAGAATGACATGCCAACGAAAGCCTGTCATTTATTTATTAAAAAAAGCAGATGGGAACCACAAAACCCACAAAGGGCGTTCAGATAATAATTCCCTTTCCAGTAAAAAAAACCTGCTGTTGGTAATTGTGGTATATATTTACTCTCATCATCTGTCTAGGCACAAGACATATACCGTATTTGCCGGCGTATAAGACGACTCGGTGTATAAGATGACTCAGCGTATAAGACGACCCCCTACTTTTTGTGTTAAAATATAGGTTTTGGGCTATACTCGTCATATAAGACGAGTATAGCCCAAAATAATGTTTAAATGCACCCACTAACATCCATGGCGGTATTCCCGGGTGTGGCTCGGGGTTAATTTTCAGTACCATAAGCGGTACCCCCGAGCCACACTCGGGATTACAGTCTCTTACCTTGTCCACGATCCCCGCTGTGTCCTCCGTCTTCATTAATACAAAGCCTGCCGTGATTGGCTCAGCGCGGTATACTGTATGTAGCCGAAGCTACATACAGTATACCGTATCCTTCCATATGTACCCGGCGTATAAGACAACCCCCAATTTTCGGGGGATGTTTTGAGGTCTCAAAACCCATCTTATACGCCAGCAAATATGGTAATAAAGTGTATGTGAGGATCAGACTTTTTTTTGTAGTTTTGAAAAGAGTAGAGAATATATCCATGTCTGCGCCGCATTGTGGGGATTTCCTTTCACTTCCTATTAAGTGACATGACAGGAAGTCAGAGGAATTCCCCTTTTAGTTGTTACCAAAACAGGTTGTCTCATTGGCAGATTTCCTCTCACTTCCTGTCCCTGTGATAACTCAGGTGTGGATTTCCCTTAAACCTAAACTCCGGCCTTCCCTTTTGTCTTGCAGAGTTGTACCGGCTCCTGAAGTTGCTTACTCTGATTTCACTGCACACTGTGAGCTTCTCACAATGTACATTAGAAGCTGCAGCAAGATAGAGCTCCTTAATTTCCGAAAATTCCAACCCCTCCACAGAAAAACCAGATGAAGTTTCCAACCGTTCCAGGGTGGAGGATCCAACCCTTCCACAGTAAAACTAGATGGAGGATCCAACCCTTCCACAGAGAAACCAGATGAGGGTTCCAACCCTTCCATAGAAAAAGCAGATGAAGGTTCAAACCCTTCCACAAAAAAAAAAAAAAACAGACGGCATTTTCAACCCTTCCAGAGGAAAAAACAGGCAAAAGTTCCAACCCTTCCTGAAAAAAAGCAGACAAATGTTCCAACCCTTCCACTGAAAAACCAGATGGAGGATCCAGCCCTTCCACTGGAAAACCAGATGGAGGATCCAGCCCTTCCACTGGAAAACCAGATGGAGGATCCAGCCCTTCCACTGGAAAACCAGATGGAGGATCCAGCCCTTCCACTGGAAAACCAGATGGAGGATCCAGCCCTTCCACAAGAAAGCCAGATAAAGGTTCCGACCCTTCCACTGAAAAACCAGATGGAGCATCCAGCCCTTCCACAGGAAAACCAGATGGAGGATCCAACCCTTCCAAAGAAAAACCAGATGAAGGTTCCAACCCTTCCAAAGAAAAACCAGATGAAGGTTCCAACCCTTCCACAGAAAAACTAGATGAATGTTCCAACCCTTCCATATTTTGTCCAAAAGTAATACAAAGTTTTACTCCTAAGTAGGGATGAGCTCAGGCCTAAACTAAATTTGGTCTGAACCTGAGCTCCTCCAAACATAGAAGTGCTATGGGGCCACCTGCCCGGTAAGCTGCAGGTTGAGGCATTCCCCGCCTTGCAGCTGCATATAAACAATGGGGCGGGATGCTTGTGTTGATGCCATTTACCTAATATAGCCATGTGACCATATAAGGTCAATGATGACACCGCACCCCGCCCCTTTGCTTACGTGCAGCTGTAGGCATGGAATTCCCCGGACGCAGCTACCTGGGTGGCAACAGAGGGAGCTTCCTTCCATATTCCAAAGAAAAACCAGATGAAGGTTCCAACCCTTCCACAGAAAAACTAGATGAATGTTCCAACCCTTCCATATTTTGTCCAAAAGTAATACAAAGTTTTACTCCTAAGTAGGGATGAGCTCAGGCCTAAACTAAATTTGGTCTGAACCTGAGCTCCTCCAAACATAGAAGTGCTATGGGGCCACCTGCCCGGTAAGCTGCAGGTTGAGGCATTCCCCGCCTTGCAGCTGCATATAAACAATGGGGCGGGATGCTTGTGTTGATGCCATTTACCTAATATAGCCATGTGACCATATAAGGTCAATGATGACACCGCACCCCGCCCCTTTGCTTACGTGCAGCTGTAGGCATGGAATTCCCCGGACGCAGCTACCTGGGTGGCAACAGAGGGAGCTTCCTTCCATGTTCAGAAGATCTCTGTCTGATACTGAACTCATCCATATTCTCAAGAAAGGTAACACACACAGCATAGGTCATCTGAACATTTGATTACCAATTCATACAAAAAGCTCCATAAAACCACAGCAGAAAGCAGTTCCATTTTGATGGAGATTTTTGTATGGATTACTAATGTGGCTTTTCCTCCTGCTTACTTTTTTCATGGTCCTGGTCCATGATCATGGTTCACAACCGTACGTAGCTATGGTGATCACAATAGCATGGATCTGCATTTGGTTGCCGGTAGGGATTCACCGATGTCTCGGCCGTCGAAACATATCGGCCAAAAATGGCACTTTTGGCTAAATGCCGAAAGTGCAGTTTTCCTGCCGATACATTGTGGCATCGCAGGTTTCTTTACTCCCCGATGGGCGTTGTTCTGTGTCCCAGCAGGGAGGAGAGAAACTGTGACAGACGGCCGAGCGCTGCGTGAGGAGAGCGCTGTGAGCGGTCGGCGTCTCTCCTCCCACACCGCTCAGCCGCCTATCACAGTCCGGCAGATCGGTGTGTGGGCAGAGACAGCCAGCGCTTTCACAGGAGGCTGAGCTCTCCTCCCTGCACCGCTCGCTCAGCCTCCTGTGACAGCGTGTCAGAGAGGAGAGCGGGGTACAAGCAGTCGGTGATCGCTGAGTGTTTGTAGATAATTGAGGACAGAGTATGGTTACTATATCCTCAATTATGAATGAATGGGAAGTGATCTACATCATCTCCTGTTCATTCATGATTGTGGTTATAGTAATCATACTCTGTCAGTATAGAGGATTCCTGTTCATTGATAACAGGGGACACAGAAAAAGAGATTGAGGACTCTGTGTTCTCAATCTCTTTTTCTATTTTAAAAGGGAAATATCAGGGGTCTGTTTAGACCCCCAATATTTCCCCGAAGCCCCTAAAGGTAAAGCAAAAAATACAAATATTTAATAAAAAACGAATTAATAAATAAAAATAAATA
>NW_017306819.1:645094-658218 GCF_000935625.1 Nanorana parkeri
AAAAAATTTTTTATATAAAAAATAAATAAAAATAAAATATTTGAAAACATTTAAATAAAAATATTTTCGGTTTCGGGCTGACAATTTTTTTTATTTCGCTTTCGTTTTTTAAATTTTTATTTCGACGCACCTCTAGTTGCCGGTCCACAAACCTTGCTTTTCTATATGAGGTTCTTGCTCATCATTGTTGTGCGACCCAATGTGATACCGTGCTGCACGCATTCAATCTCCTCACCGTCAATTGCTACTTGCATATCCATATCCATTCCTCGCAGTGGTCATGATGTTGGTCTTTTTGATGTTCAAGAAATTCCAAACTTCTCGCTTTCTTCTACGATACTATTGATCCCATATCTTAGTAATATGCATGCCAACTTTTGTTTTTGTAGGTCGTGGTGAACTTTTCACATCTGTGGAACAGACCTTTAATACCATCTGCGTAGAAGTATGCAGATTTGGAGGAAAACCAGCTTACCAGCTTCAGTAATGACTGCCTCATCATTGTGGAAGCGTCTTCCCCCGTAAATGTTTCTTCAGATTTGGAAGTGGATAGGAAGAGAAACCCTCCGCACACCTCACAGCAGTCCCGGCCTATGTAAAAGATGGTGCTCGCAGTGATAACCACGGATGGCGCCGTGCAGACACAGAGTAGAGGCAAAAATCACCAGCACTCAGCGATATCTTTCAATATGTCCATTAAATTGGGCAAAACGTCACAATAACAACCTTGTCCGGCATGACACCTTCTCCATTTCTCTTGGTTCTAACTATGATTCACCACCACCTACAAAAACAAAATCGGCATCCATATTACTAAGATATCCACCTATAAACCTGCACAATTTCACATCCCTAGCACATCTAGATCATGGTGAGGATAAGAACTTATTGGCCTCCCCTCGTATGAAGTCCAAAGAATGGCCGCACTCCACAGGTGTCAGCAAGTAAGTCCAATCTTTATTTTTTTACACAAGTTTGGATTACAATTAAGATTGGACTTGCTTGCTGACACCTGTGGCGTGCGCCCATTCTTTGGACTTCATACGTTTATGGTGAGCACCTGCGAGTTCAATATAGCAGGTACTGACCACAGAATAGGAGTGCTGAGGATTTTGGACGGACTATTGATCATATGTTTCAGACCTTCTTCTGTTTCTAAGATTAGGGTGGTGCCATCAGTTTATCAAAGATTATAGAAGTTCCTTCCTCCGATCTTTGCTTCAATTTTTGATTTTTGAAGCTCATTATTTCGCCACACTTCCCTCTCTATCTTGAACCAATCAGAGTCACCATGTAGTGTTCACATAGTGACTTCTTGTTTTGCATACAGGGACTATATCAACTTGACTAGATGTATTGGCACTCCCAGCTCCTTTAGGGTTCTCCAAAGCGTTATGTGCTTGAGTAAGCACCTAGGTAAGACATACACAGAGGGTTGCGCAATTAGTGCCAAAGGGCCGGTTGGGCACCAGGGATATAGACCAACAATTGACCCTATACTTTGCATGAAATGAACAGCAATGATGTTCATGCTATACACAAAAAGTAAAACCATGCGTTCTGCAATGCCAATGAACCCCCTGTACCCATTACCCCCTAATGGATGTTACTAAGTAGCAGCTTGGTAACAGCACAGGCAGAACGTGAAGTGAAACTCATTCGCCTAGCCTGGATTAAAGATTTATATTAAGGAATTATGTATAATGATAATTGTATGCTTTTATAAATATTTATTTTCCTGATACTCTCTATCAAAGTGCCTCCTGAGACTCTATGTACTTTTTCTTCCAAACACTGTCCAGATATTGAATAAGCTGCCATAAAATAACATTACGATTCCTGGAGCTGCATGAATAATTTAAATTTATTCTTTTTCCACATTAAACACAGCAGCATTCTCATAGCGGTGCACTCGTTCGGCCAGCAGAGTAAGACCTCATTATCTTTCTGCAATGAATTGTTCACACAAGATGTGTGCAAAGATTTGGAGTTGGCTAATTGTCTCCAATAAGAGCCGTCGCATTCTTATGTGCCCACATGGCAAGTTCTGCATTGAATTCCTCTCACATTCTTTCTTCAAGTCCAAAACATTTTGGCCCGGCTCACATCTGCATATTTTAGGTGCAGAACATTCTGTGAGTGCTGCGTGTTTGAGGCGCATTGTAGATGTGTTACGGTAATGTGCAAAGGTTTTAGGTAGTTGTGAAGAAATGTTGTTAAGTGAGGATGCTTTCAAATATTATGCAAGCAATACTTTTTCTTTTTATCAATGAACAAACTACAAAGTACATAAAAAGAAAATAAATAAATAAATAATAGTTGGTGTGTCAACCCTTTTCCTTTAAAACCGCATCAACATTCCTAGCAGGGTGTCCCGATTCATTTGCAGCCTGAGACCAGGGGTGGGGTGGAGTAGGGGGTTGAGTGGTGCTGGTGGTGCATACACTCAGTGTGTGTGGTGGGGTGCTGGTGGAGCATGATGCCAGGCATGCAGGAGTGATGCTACTACTCTGGCTGGTGTCCTGCCCAGCTCTTGGCAACCAGTGAAACTAACTATAGTTAGGGCTGGATTTATTCTCTATGCTTCCCCAAGGCCAGGCTCCTCAATGCGCCCCCTGTATGCAGACTGCATAAAAGTAATTTTGGCGACACCGCAGTGCGGCGGCGGCTTCCTCGCTGTACATTTAGCCCTGCTTGGCCAAAGCATTGCTAAATGTTGAAAACAACTTCCCCCCCCGGCGCCCAGAACTGCATGTCCTGGGCGTCGGGAGATAGGAATTCCGCACCCCTGCTGTCTCTCTACTCCCTGCTGCCCCGAGGCCGGGCCTCGGTTGGCCTTGTGGGAAATTCAAGTACCCCTTACTCATTCACAATGGGGGGGCACTACATCTGGCTGCCCCTTTATTAAAGGGGTACCCTGATGTGAATAAGCCCCCCTGCCCGCACCCCCACAACCCACGCCCCAGGGCTTGTGGGGAAGAGGCCCTTGTCCCCATCAGCGTTCTTTTCCAGGTGCATGGAAAGGGGGGGGCTTTTCCAGGGGTATGGAAGGGAAGGGGGGAGGGGCATTGGCTCGTCCCCCTCCTTTCCTGCCCTGCCAGGCCTGTGCTCAGATCAAGGGTCTGGTTGGGAATTTTGTGGGGGTGGGGCTCTTCCTTAAAATTCCTACCAGACCTTAAGGGCCTGATATGTCTTTGGGGGGGAACCCCCACACACTTTTTTTTTGTTTCTTTTTATATGGAGTCTCTCCTGTTTTTTTTGTTTTTTCTTTACAAATGTCAGTTTTGCTGCAGCAGGTTCTATACATTGTACAAATGCGCAACTTTACCGGCCCGGCAATTTAAGGGGACCCCCCAGGCACGATATTTAAAGGAATATTTCATTTTTATTGTTTCACTTTAAGCAATGTTAAAATCACTGCTCCGGTATTTAAAAAAACATGTTTCCATTGATTCCTGTCCCCCAGGGCAGTACCTGGATCCCCATACCCTTTTTATGGCCAATAACTTGCAAATAAGCCTTCAAAATGGGGTCAGTTGATTTTCAAAGTTCTAGTCCCATAGACTTGCATTGCGTTCGAGTTCAAATTCGATCTTTTTCCATGTTCTAAAGTTCAAATTCGAACCGAGCACGGTGGGTGTTCGGCCCATCACTACCGGCTAGATGTGTGCTGGGAATCCAACCAGCTGAATTGTATATGTTTGATGTAGTGGAGCTGGAAACTGAATTTATCTAGTGAATCATGGATTAAAATGAATGCGGTGCTCTCAATCAAAGTTCCTATATAGGAACAGCTATATATGAATCAAATAAGTTTTGGTCTATTCTGGAATGCGTTTTTTTTCTCAGCACACATGGCCGGAGTTCTCCCTCAAATGTTGGTTTGAGGTCCAAATTCAGAAAATGATTCATTTAAGGGAATACAGGGAATTTATGGTACTTATTATAGACCAGCATTAAGGCTACTGGTGTTGTTGTACTGAGACTTCTGTCATGTACTAATAGTGTAGTGGCTGCGGCTAGCTTGTTTGTGCGGCCGTCTGATGTGCATTGTGGCCTAAGCACCAGAAACATCTGTGGTGTGGTTAACATTCATAGACAATTAATGGTGTACATGCTGTTGCCATTGATACGTCTCGTACACTGTCTGCCATTTAACTAGCTGTAGTCTTGCAATGGATGTTGCCCCGCTATACTGTTACCATGCAGATCTAGATTACAATTAGGCCATATTTGAAAAAAAAGAGCAAGTTATAGGACATGTGACTGAAGATGTCCTAAGCGGGGACTCTGTTGATGTTGTTCGGATGAACTTTGTTTCCAGCATTTGATTTTTTTTTATGAATGCCCCTGTTTTTTTTCCTTTGGGTTTGTGCAGTAGTCTGTAGGGCATAAGACCAGCTCCTGCTGGCATTGAGAACCTGATCTTCTGTGAAGGTGACCCTATTCAGAGCTTGGGAGAAGCATACCCCATACTTTTGCCCGAGAGCATATACTTCTGATAATGAACACTAGCTTGAACAAAAGGTTTAAAAGGTGCATGATTGCTATATAGCATTGAATGTACTCAATATAGATCAGCCATTATTAACCAGGGTTCCATGGGATCCTTGGGTATCTCCAGAGATTGCTAGGGCTTCCTTGAGCTGTGACTGATTGACTTCCTGTTTGATGGTGCCTGCATAGTTCCAGGGCCAACACCACTTGGCAGTCAGTAGCCTAATATCAAGAATAGTTTTAACTATCTGTAATGGAGGCAGCCTTCCAATTGACCACCAATGTAAGGGGCATTCTTCCCACTGACCACCAACGTAAGGGGCATTCTTCCCAATGACCACCAACATAAGGGGCATACTTCCCACTGACCGCCAATGTAAGGAGCATTCTTCCCACTGACCACCAATGTAAGGGACATTCTTCCCATCCACCACCAATGTAAGGGGCATTCTTCCCACTGACCCCCAACGTAAGGGGCATTCTTGCCATCCACCACCAATGTAAGGGGCATTCTTCCCACTGACCACCAACGTAAGGGGCGTTCTTCCCAATGACCACCAACGTAAGGGACATTCTTCCCACTGACCACCAATGTAAGGGGCATTCTTCCCATTGACCACCAACGTAAGGAGCATTCTTCCCAATGACCACAAGTGTTAGGAGCATTCTTTCCACTGACCACCAATGTAAGACAGGCATCTGCGGTCTGGGGGTGAGGCAAGTCTGAAACTGAGAGCTTTTTCTCCATTCAGACTGGCTTCTAACAGGTTACACAGCAGGGAAAGCCTACCTGCTGTGTAACCTGTCATGGACGTAGTGCCGCCTGTTAATTACAGGTCAAACTAGAAAGAAATGGTAACCGCATACATTTATAACCAGCCTTTGTAGAAAGGTGCACAAGGCTTACAACAATACAAAACACAAAAAAGTCCCCAGCACACCTGCCAGCTGGCCTGCAACAAAACAAATTACCCCGTCTAACAAGGGTAAAAGCAGAGGTTTTAGTTTGGTCAAAAATATGTAGAAGCCACACTGCCCCGTCATGGCACCTCTGTGAAGTTTGGTCCTAACTCTATTTATATGAGTCTCCATGTGGGAGCATATTAATGCAGCAGATAAATTGAATGCAGGTGTACCTGGAGGTAGCCTACTCCTCCTCAAAAGGTGCAGGGATGCACTGGAGGCCCAACAATCCAAAATGCACGCTGGGGCCCCCGGTGCGTCAAACTAGAAAGAAATGGTAACCGCATACATTTATAACCAGCCTTTGTAGCAAGGGGCACATGGGAAGACTTACAATAATACAAAACACAAAAAAGTCCCCAGCGCACCTGCCAGATAGCCTTTTGTGTTAATTACAGGTGGCGCTTCATCCGGCTTTTAATAGCTACATTGGGTTACACAGCAGCGGTCCTCCCCGCTGCTGTGTGTAATCTAACACAGTGAGGCCAGAGGTACAACAACAGCCTCTGACTCAGAGTCAGAGGCTTGAGTTCTGTGGATGGTTTGGACCCATGACAAAGTGCCAATGGTCCAAGCCGTCCAATCAAAAAAAAAAGATGCCTCATCAGTGGCGAGCAAGTGAGGAATCCTATCTATCCTCCACGCATAGCTCGGTGACTGGGCCTGGTGTGGGGCGGCGCAGGCCCGGGGGAGGTGCCTTACCTGCCACAGACCTCACCGCACGTCCCTGATGTAAAGGGCATTCTTCCAAATGACCACCAATGTAAACGACATTCTTCCTAATGACTACTTATGTAAGTTGCCTTCTTCCTAATGACCACCGATGAATTGGTTTTAGCATGTGTGCCCCAATACCTAAAAAATTATTTCAAGGGATCCTCTTAGGTAAAAATCTTGGGAAAGGCTGATTATAGATGGATGTAAAGGTATCAGTAGCTACAATACAACTTTTCAGGCACATGATCCTCTTTTGTCAGGCTGGGGCAACCGAACCGGCTAATCTATAGGCATGAAAATCTGCCGTAGGCAACCCAGACATTTTCTCCAACCTTCTTCCTGTTTGCCTTCTTATAAACCAGTGCGTCAGGCAAACAAATGGCTAGTAACCCACCACACAAGCCACGGCTGCTGAGGGGTTAATTAAAAAGGATTTGTCTCAGTTTTCCATATTTCATATGTTTTGCATTAGGCAGAGACCGTGTAACACAGCAAGGAAAGTACAGGTTTCTGCCAAGGGCAGATTAAGCTTCCATTTGTAGTGTTTTGACAAGGAAACGAAAACCTCAAAAGAGCTGAAAGAGTTTGTGGCAGAGAAGGAAAATTTCACCGGAGAGAAACGTTCCTCCTGAAAGGTTTTTTTTTGTCTGAGCGGAGCAGGCCTCGGTTTACCTAACTTTCTGCCGGTCCGAAAATGAGACTCGTCATAACACCCACGTGTCTCCGGCACTCTTCTCTTGTGAAGTTCAACGTGGCCTGCCCTTTCCGAGCTCTTCTAGAATCTGCTTTTCTTTCTGTATTCAGATTGTCTGAGACGGGACCGCTTTGAGGAGCTCTTTGGCCTACATCGGAAGAAGCCATTTTGTTTGCTCCTCAGTTGTACTGACATAGTGTATATCCTGATTAGGAATGCACCGATACCAGTTTTTCGGTATCGAGTAGGAGTACCAATATTTTGCTTTCGGTACTCGCCTATACCGAGTACTGATATCAGTGCTTCCGCTGGCATGGAGCTGGCTTCCTGGGCATCAGGAAGCCGGGCAGTATGTAATTACATGCTACCCGGCTTCCTGATTGCCTGAAAGCCTGCTCCATGATGTTTGGCCAGCTCGATTGTGATTGCCCAGGAAACCGGCTTTCCAGCCAATTAGCATCGAGCCGGCTTCCTGGGAAATCAGAAAGCCAGGCAGCGAGTAATGACCTGCCTCTCGGCTTCCTGATTGGCCAGGAAGCTGGCTCCATGCTGATGGGCTGGAAAGCCGGCTTCCCAGCCAATTAGCATCGAGCCGGCTTCCTGGGCAATCAGGAAGCCGGGTAGCATGTAATTACATACTGCCCGGCTTCCTGATTGCCCAGGAAGGCCAACTCAATTGTGATTGCCCAGGAAACCGGCTTTCCAGCCAATTAGCATCAAGCTGGCTTCCTGGGCAATCAGAAAGCCAGGCAGCGAGTAATGACCTGCCTCTCGGCTTCCTATTGTCAGAGGAAATTTTCCTCTGACGGGAATTTCCGGTATCTTGGAAAGTATCGAAGCATTTGGGCGAGTACGAGTACCCGCCCAAATAATCGGTATCGGCACCAATACCGATCAGTATCGGTGCATCCCTAATCCTGATGAATGTTTCAATGGTGCCAGTTTTCTGAGTAAAAGTCCTGTGCTCTAGTCGGGGTTGCCACCTATCCAGCGGTGTATTTAACTCTTGTGCTGCCCTAGGCAAGGCAGCAACGCCGCCCCCCCCGACACCTATCCAGGATTCATCCGGGCAGTCCGGGTTTTGAATGCTGTGTCCGGGTTTCATAGCAGCTGAAACTCGGACACGTGATGTCAGGCAGACAGGGGCAACCTAAATTAAGATAGGGGCTGCTGGTCCCCCACTGAAAATAGTCTCTACTGTGATATTTACATATGAATGGGCGACTCTATGTAGATATGAATAAGCCACGTTTCTAGAGTGTTTGGGTTTCGCTGGAAGAAAAGGTGGCAACCTTACTCTATTGGAGGATTGCTTCTCTTTAGCTCCACATCTCCTGCCTTTTCCAAGCGCTTTCTGATTTTTTTTTCTACGACTTCCAAAAATGTAAAGTGTGTGATTTTTTTTTTGTTGAACAGAGGTGGGAAAGGTTAGACCTTCAGTCAGGTTTATATGCTGATGGTGTCCTTGTTGGGGAGTATGAGGGTAAATCTTCCAATGAAGACACCTGTTCTGGAGACAGTTGAGCAAGAGGGTGTTTCCCTCACTTTGGGAGATTTTCTATCACTTCCTGTTGCATTCCTGGGACAGGAAGTAAAGGTAAATAATATCCCTTATGGTATCCAGACTGCTGAAAATGACCTGGGAGGGAGTTTATCCCTTCCCTGTTCTCTCCAAAACCTTAAAAACAAGTTTTTTGGCTGTACATACATTTTAAAACTGAACTCCAGGATAAGCAAATATTGTCCTCATACAAGTGCCATGTGTCTTGTTCCTTGAATCCTGGTGAGCTTTTTGTAATTCTTCCAGATCTGTGCAGTAATCCAGTGTGACACTTGGAGCTTCCAACTGTTTCAGGCTGCCTCTTTATAGGGACTGCCCTGCTTGGGGGAATAAACTATGTGAGCACGCATTCAAATAGAGGGGTATTTAAGGCTGAACTCCAGAATTTGTTGAAAAAAATCCCCTTGCAGTTACCCCCCCCCCCCCCACACACACACACACACACACTCACAAGGGTTAAATACTTGTTAAGTCTAAGGGTCAAGGAATAAGCTAGACCCCCCGACACATTATTTGCTAGTAGCACCCTAAATGTGGCAAGCAAGGTGCATGTCTTGGTGTGCAAAGGCACCATAAAAATAAGATATGTGCAGCTCAAACTGCTGCATGAGCTTCTTTGCCTCATGCAGGGCAGCCCATTAAAATGAATGGGCTACCCTATGCTGCACAATGCGCCACAAAAGTGCCACGCATGCAGCTAGTGAATCAGTGAGGCCCCGCCCACAACCTGTCCGAGCAGGGGCATCCCTAGCACTTTCACTGCCTGAGGCGGCAGGGTGGTGGTTGGTGCACGGTATTTAGGGGTGTAGGGGAGAAGCCTCTGCATCATCTCCCACCATCTCTGCCCAGCGTCCCACCCAGGAACATCACTGATTGCTAAGAGCTGGGAGGGGATTTGAGTATGGTCCTTACACATCTACCTGCCTGGCTCTTAGCATCCCGGGGTGCTCTGGCGATAAAGGGGGCAGCAGGCACACTGCAAACATTGTGCAGCAGAGTGGCCATGCAGCTCCACCTGACCCAGCTCTACATGACCCAGACAGATGCCGGATTATATTGCATCATTGAGACCGTGCCGGAAGCCTGCTGGAGTATAGGATAAGGTAAGTCATCAGCTTAGTCCGCTACCCTAAAGTAAAGCTTCCCTGCTCAAATTTTGTCAAGGAGCCAGGCTGAACATTGTCGGCGGCACAGCTGATCGGCTGCAGTTTGGGGCTCTGACAGCCGCAGGCCCTGGCTGTCGGAATACAATATCCTGGCAGGGAAGATTTCTTCATCCATACAGTTTAGCATGCAATAACCCTTGCAGTGCGGTGGTGTTCCCAACCAGGGCCAGCCATCCCTTTTAATGAGCTAGCCTGAGGCTGTGGCATCCCTTTTGGTCACATCGGGGGCGGCGACAGGCAGAGCGGCATGTTTGTTGAACACTGGCCTCTCTGCTGCACAATGGGGGGAATTCATCAAAGCTGGAGCAGATTTGCACTGCAACCAATCAGCTTCTCTGTTTCATTTTCAAATCTTCCCTGAGCAAACTGAAGAGAGATGCTGATTGGTTGCCATGGGCGACTGCTCAAGATTCTGTCTGCTCCAGTTTTGACAAATTCCCCCGCCCCAATGTGTGTCTGCTGCCCCCTTTCACAGGTTGGTAAGAGCCGGGGGAGATGTGTAAGGGCCACACACATCTCCACGCCCAGCTCTTACCAACCTGGGATGCTCTGGCCGACGTCCCGCTCAGCTCCTGGCAACCAGTGACGTCACTGGTTGCCAGGAGCTGGGCGGCACTCCGGCCAGAGCATCCTAGGTTGCTAAGAGACAGGAGGGGAGATGCAGAGTGTCTGGCGGCACCTGTAGAGCCCCTCACCCTCAACGCAAGGGGTGATTTTTATTTCCCGGAGTTCATTTTTAATAAAACTACAGCTTCTTTAAACAATAGCATGTGAGTTCAATTCACCCCCCAGGCCCCTACAACCGCGCACTTTATCAAACCTGGCCCGTATTTGAAGGACGAGTTGCGCCTCTAACGAGCGTCGTCCGATATATATATATAGAGCGGCTCATCACCGATGATGATTCATAAAACTGTTCCAGTCTGGCTGCAGACCGCGTCATTCCAAACGTTCCCCAATCATTTGTTTATCTCTCGGCGTGGCGGGCTCCATCTTGTTAACAACATGACCCGACAGCCTCCATTTTTTCCTTTTTGTTTTTTGTTTTCCACCTCGTCACCGACGCCATCTGCTCGGAGCAGCCGGTTCAGGGCTGTGCACGGAGATGGAATGTTCTGGAGGCTGAGGGACCTGTTTGTTTTCTTTATGGCCCTGTAATTCCGGCTGGCACAGCTGGCAGACACGGAGCCTCCTGACAGAGCCAGCTCTGTTTTGCTGAAGTGTTGGCTGTCCATCGGGAGGTTTTGGAGCCGGCCCAGGAGCGAGGGCCGCAGCCTTGGAATGAGAAGAGCTCACAGCTGGAGGGGGGCAATGCCACTACGTGAACCCGAGCAGACATGTCCCTACGTGTGCGAGTGGAGGTATAATACACAACGTCATGTGACAGAAAAACCATGGAGAGTACAATGTAACAATAATAATGTAAGAGATACATGCACACATATGTTTAACCACTTGCAGTCCGGAGTATTTTCTTACTATTTGCGCACACATGATGATAAAATATACATTTTGGGCTAGAAAACAGCTTCAAACCCCCGAACAATATATGTTCTGAAAGCTGAGGCCCTGTAGAAGAAAAACATGCTAGTTGCAATTTTCTATGTCGCACGGTTTTTGCGCAAATGTTTATCAAACCGGTATTTTTTGTAAAAAATAAACTAAATTAAAATTTAGTGCATAAAAACAGAATATAATACCCAATATTTTGGTAAAAAATGAAAGACGGGGTCACGCCGGGTAAATAGATACCAAACATGTCAAACCTTAAAATTGCGTTCGCCCGTGAAGCCGCAGAAAAATTAGATACCCCAAATTTCCCATAGGGAACACTTTAAACACTTTTACCACTCATTAGTTTAGTGCTAACAGTGATTGATGGCCCTAGAATTATTGCTCTCACTCCGACGTTCGCGGCGATATGTAACATGTGGGCGCACCGACGCGTCTGTAATTGCGTGCACATGGAAGGGGGACTTTAAAAACATTTTTGTGCATTTTTTTTCCTTTATGTTACTTTAATTTTTCTCTCCTGTGCTCCGGCGATGGTATGTCCTAACATCCTGTACACAGTGTATAGAACGTGATGACTCGGGGACCTTAGAGAGAGAGAGAGGCTCCAGGGACCGCAAAGGAAGAGCAAGCCGGCTCCAAAGATCGGGTGAGTATAACTTTTTTAATTTTGAACCTTTTTTGAACCTAGACAGAAACAAGCAGTTAAACCATAAGCCCTCATTCACACTAGAAAGTGGGCTAGAGAGTGGGCGGAGCCACGCACAGCCGCGACAAATTAAAAAAATGAACACAAGCCTGCAATTTAAGTATATGGATGGGTGGGGGGAACGTAACCATGTCGCATATTAAAACCTAAAACATGGTCAGAGAGGTGAACTTTGAGCATTTAGAGCGGAACTCCGGGCACAAATTATATTAACCCTTGCAGTGGGACTAACACAGCACTGCAAGGGTTAAGTGCTCATTTTTGGTCTAGGTTTAAAAAAAAAAAAAAAGATATGCTCACCCAATTCTTAGATCCGACCGGCTGTGAGAGCGCACCTGTCACAGGTCGGCTCAGTAGATCGGGAGGTGAGCGAACACATAACGGCGTTCGCTCACCTCTCGATCCTGTCACAGCTCTCTGCCGTGACAGGGGAGGGACATATGTTCATGTACATCCAAATGAATGCATGGATCATGTCCTACAGATACGAATGTATACACACTCTGTGTGTGGCGTTGGATACATTGTATCAGGCGGACGCTAATATTTGCTCTCTGTCATCTCTGTTTGTTTACCTTTCTAAGCAAATCGGGATTGCAAATGAAAATGCCAGAGTATCAAACAGGAACAGATAATGGAGAGGATGTCAAACAGGTGGGAAGGAAATTCAGATGGAGCCCTGTTGATATTTCAAATAAAGAAAATGGATGAATTTCCAAGAACATCGCGTCATTCTGGGTCATTTAACACTTTCGTGACCAGAGGCCGTTGACGCTTACATGCCCTGACCACACTGAACAGCATTGGCATTCATTGATTCAATCGATTTGGTGCAGTCATCTAATAAATTCTCTATGGTTTTTTTTATTATTATAAGCTCTCAAGTGGCTTCATGGAACATAGATTAATATGTAACACACACATATACACTGAGTGGCCAGATTATTATGACCACCCCATCAGTACTTTGTTGGGCCGCCTGGTGACTCCACGAGATGGTGAAAGGTGATGCGAGGAATCTGACACTGCGCTGTTGCCCTTCTGTTGTCTTGAGCACCGATACCGGTTTCTCTGTATCAAGTACGCGCACCAATATTTTGCTGTCGGTACTGGATACCGTTGCTTCCGCCGGCATGGAGCCAGCTTCCCGGGCAATCAGGAAGTCAGACAGCGGGTAATGTCTATAATAGAAGTCACCAGCACTCGATGATATGTGCAAGAAGTAAAGCACTTTTTATTCAATTGTCACATGCGTCAAACAGCCAACGTTTCGGGGCCACGCAGGGTCCCTTCTTCTGGCCGACA
>NW_017306819.1:659242-665252 GCF_000935625.1 Nanorana parkeri
CACTATGTCGCCCAGAAGAAGGGACCCTGCGTGGCCCCGAAACGTTGGCTGTTTGACGCATGTGACAATTGAATAAAAAGTGCTTTACTTCTTGCACATATCATCGAGTGCTGGTGACTTCTATTATGGACTGTATCTGACACGGCGCCATCCGTGTTGTCACTTCAAGCACCAACCTCTTACTCAAGTTCTGTACGCTGCATGGAGTGCAGGTGATTTCATATTAGCGAAGGCAGCGGGTAATGACACGCTGCCCAGCTTCCTGATTTCCCGGGAAGTCGCCTCCATGTTTGGCCACCTCAATGCTGATTGCCCGGGAAACTGGCTTCCCAGCCTACCAGCATGGAGCCTAACATCGAGGCGGCTGTTCGGCCGGCTTGATGCTGATTGGCCGGGAAGCCGGCTTTCCAGCCAATCAGCATTGAGCCGTCTGTTTGGCCAGTTCGATGCTGATTCCCAGCCATCAGCATGGAACCGGCTTCCCGGCCAATCAAGAAGCTGGGAAACCTGGATTCCTGATTGGCTAGGAAGCAAGCTTCATTTGTTGGTAGGCAGCCTGGCTTCCTAACCAATCAGGAAGCCGTGATGCGAGTTCTGGGACGGGAGGGGGCGTGGTGGTGCATTAAAGTCAATGGCACGCAGCCACGCAGACCCCCCTCCCCGTTTTTCAAACTATGATCCGGCCCCCAACAATGTCTGAGGGACAGTGAACTGGCCCCCTGTTTAAAAAGTTTGAGGACCCCTGCAATATATCATTAGAATTAGATCATTATATTAACATGAATCATTTTTATTCTGTCTATGAAGTAAATTGGTACTTGTATACAAAACATATTTATGATCTTTTTCTTAATCTGCTGGGTTCAGACACAAACCCATATGCGGGTCTGCAAGGTTCATATATATATACAGATGTTCCTCACTTACCGACTTACCTGTTTTGCGACCACTCGCACTTACGACGGACCGCCGATCGACCTCCGACCTTCCGCGTCAGCGTCAGTGCGACGGGTCGCCGGCGGAAGTGACATCCCCCGATCTTCACTGCAGGTCTCGGTAAGTATTTCCATTGCCGGATGTACAGTACACTGTTCGGTACTGTACATCGGCAACGCTATACAGTACTGTACTAATGCAGTATAGTACTGTATAGAGTTCCTCACTTAACGACCAATCCGTTTAACGACCTGGTCGTAGGAACGGAACTCGGTCGTTAAGTGAGGAATACCTGTATATATGTTGATATTTATATAATTAACTTTACAATTGTATTATTTGTATTTATCTTGTTGCCCTGATGAAGAGGGAACATGTTTTGCCCCCGAAATGCATTGGCTTTAGTTTTAGAACTCATGAAAGCTGTTTTGGACCTCTTTGTGAATTTAGTCTGATGTTCCTTTATTTGTTTTATGCTGTAATTGGTATTGTTACAGGCAGAAATGCACATGTACGCATAACACACACAGGGTCAAGCAAAACTAAATGTTTCGGGACAGAGTTGGGGTTGGTTTCCTGTGTGCCATGTGGGTAATTCTGCAGACCTAGGCTATACACTGAAGAATCCATCACTCAAAATGACTGAGAAGTTGTAGCCGTGCAGAAACAAGCAAAGTGTCTCGGTCAACCAGACATGTGCTACCAACGCAGAGTGTCAGCTAAAATAATGAACAGGATATTTACAACTACCATTCGTTTACTGTTGTTGGTGAATGACAAATCCAGATGTTGTCCGTGTTTTTGTTTTGCAAAGTGGGCTTAGGGATATTAAGGTGAAATAACCTTTCTGGTTACGTCATCAATTAAGCAGGGCAGAATTTCCTCAAAAACGATCCAGGAGTAGGAAAAAAATGGGTGCATCCAGGAGAGTCTACATCCAGTTTATGGACTTTTGATTATATCCTTAGTTGACTTTGCAATGCAGAACCAACTATCGCTCAGCCACCTCCACAAGCAAGAGGGTGTGCTTGGGTCAGCCAGTGGTTGCTGATCAGGAATGCCTTCTGAAGCCTTTTGAGGAGGAACCAAATTTTCAAAATGACTCCAAAATAATCATCTATAATAATAATCATTTTTATATTAGAGAAAGAGAGACAAGGAAGAAACACAACATCAATCCAACTCAACTGTTATGGCAAAGCCCCTGGAGCAGAATCTATTCCTATCCAGAAGCCTATCCAGAAGCCTATATTCAGAAGCCTATCCCACCTCAACCTAACCACTGAACCATCACATTCTCAAACAATTCATCCCCACACAGCTACCTCCTCATGTATCATTTCCCCCTCATTTTTCAGATTGTAGGCCCTCAGGGGCAGGGCCCTCCTTACCATCCTGTCTTGAATTGTATTGTAATTGTAATGTCTTCCTTACATTGTAAAGCGCTGCACAAACTGTTGGCGCTATATAAATACTATGTAATAATAATAATAATATTCCCCAACTGGTTTTCACCAGAGCTCCTGATGATGGAAATGGGTTTTGCTGCATGCTGGTACCAAAGGATCACCCTACAATGGAATGATCAGGGACTAGGAGGCTATGGTGTGGAGAAAGTACACCAGGGAGAGACTCAAAAATGGTTGGGTCCAGGCAGAGGTCAGCAATGGGTAAGTCAGCAGAATGATCAGGTTCATGCAGATAGTTGGGTTCAGCCAGAGGTCATAGGCAGACCGCAGGCAAGAGTGGTCAGGTTGATCCAGGTCAGCAACAAACAGGCAATTTATAAAATATTATGTCACTTTTGCCACAAAACTGGGTAGCTGGTAAGAGGACCCAGCACTGGCTTCCAGGGCTGGTGCTTAAATACACCTTTGACCAGGGGATAAACTCAGTTTTGTTTCAGGGAGACCTGTAATTCCTGGCAGGGATCCTGCGAACACCATTAGTAGTACTGGAAGACCTGGAGGTATTATAACATCAACGCAATTGAGTACCAGTAAGGTGAAAGAAGGACTCGATGTGGGAGAAACTGGCTGACAATAAGGTAATCATTGCATGGACTTTGGATTTGATAATTGGGGATATATTTGAATTTTTATCAGCTTATGGACATTGTAGGATGTATAAAATCCATCATCAGGAATAAAAGTGTAGCGCTACCCCCGTAGGAGCCGCTGCTGCCCGGTTCACTTCTAGTCTGTCTAGGGTATGATCTTCAGCTGCCCACCTGATCGCCCTAACCGCCCCTTCTTCTGGTGCCCATAAACTGATGTCCACTCCAGTATTAAGATACTAAGTAAACGATTTATTGAACATATTCTCTGGGGAGAGAGGGTATAGGGGTCCAGGTGTAACCATCAGAAGCTCCAGACTCACCAGCCTTTGTAGAATTATTAGGGTAGATCCACCTGGGAGACATCAGATAACCACTGATGCGACAGACAGGATGGATGCAGATCCTCAATCACAGGAAAGACACCGACCATGCTCTGAAGTCCACATAGTTCCAGGGTACTTCAAGAGCCTGCACTGGTCCCGGTTCTCTTCCTCTTTCAGCATCTCAGGCCTCCTCCATGTTGGAGGCTTCAGGGAAACTTTTTCCTTCACACCAGCCCATGCCCACCCCCAGGCCTCGGCCTAGCCCGGGGGGCAGGCCGAACAGGACCCAACGCTATTCCATGTCTGGTCCCAGCTAGTCTGAGCACATGGCAGATCCCACCAATATATGTACCCTATCCCAGCATGCACCACTGGCTGAGAAAAGCCCTGTGATTGGCTGCTGTACATACATTACAGTATCTTTCATTGGCTGTCCCACACCATGACAGAGTCACACTCCGCCCAGGGGGGTACAGGCAAGGCTAGACACCTGGGATTAACCATATAATTACCACCACAAATCCAGCCAGGCTGACTACAGCCCTGGCTATCACTAAATGTCTAGTAGCCACATCACAGAAGGTGATGGGTGCTACAAAAGTAAATAGGAGGAATGTCCTAACACGGATACTGTTGGTCCCTCTAACTTGCATCGACCAGAAAACATCAGACCCTGCTTAAAGCCAAAAGAAATGTATCAACAACCCAATGTTAACTTTACTTTACCCCATATGTTCCTGGTGATAAATGCCATGGAGCCAGTGGTCAGGGAGCAAATGTCAGTCGGGTAGGAATATGTCAGAACAATAGAATGTCCAGCCCTGGCTTAACTCTGAAACACTACATAAAATATTATTAACAATGCTCATTGGATATGTAAAAAAAAAAAAGTCAATTGGAAAACTGATACATCTTTATTTAAGTGCACTGTCAGCTTGTAACTCTGAGACAAGGAAAGTATTTAGTTATATTACCTGTGCTGTAAAGAATTAATGTCTGTAAGTTAAAAAAAACATATCCGTGCCGGTAACTATATGCATATGTTCTTCTAATCTGCAGGGTTCTGTCCAAATGGCTAAAACATATGCTGCGTGTTTTTCGAGGAAAGATACCTATTTATTTTTCTAGAGAAGTCACTAGGATGAATCTTCCCTATAGACGATATAGGACCTTCACCCCGCACACATTATTTTGAAACCTGTGGTCACAAAAGCCTTCCTCGCATATTTTTCCTTATCTCACGGCCAATAGGTAGGACATTTAAACCATATTTTTTGGTTTTACTGAATGTAGCTTTAAACGTTATTTTGGAGCCACTTTTTTGAGGCTGGGAATATATTTGATCAAGTAAGTAGAGACCCTTGTAAGGTACAGTATGATGTTATTGAAGCCTGTACAGTGTTTATGAAGCTCAGAATAGACAAGTAAGCTGCGTAAAAATTTGGTTTGATTATTTCGGAATTCGGATCAGAGATTCAATTCGGTTCGGGTTTCGGATTCGGACGAAATCCGAATTTTCGTTAGTTTCGGATGAGTTTACAAATATTCGTTGCGAATAACACAGAAAACCATATACAGATTTTAATACTAAAGCTGAATCTCCCAGACAATGGCATTCGGAATCCGAATTTACAAATGGCATTCAGGAGCTCCAGAGTGCCATTTGGGTCTGGGAGCCATATACGTATATTACTAAAGCTGAGGCTCCCAGACCCGAATGGCATTCGGGAGCTCCCCAATGCAATTTGGAGATTTGGATCACGAATGCCATTCGGGTTTGGGAACCTCAGCTTTAGTAATATACATATATGGCTCCCAGACCCTTAATGGCATTCAGGATCCGAATTTCTGAATGGCATTCGGAAGCTCCCGAATGCCATTTGGGTCTGGGAGCCAATAACATATATTACTAAAGCTGAGGTTCCCAGACCCCAATGGCATTTAGGAGCTCCCAAATGCAATTCAGAAATTTGGATCTCGAATGCCATTCGGGTCTAGGAGCCTCAGCTTTAGTATTATATGTATATACTGTATATGGCTCCCATGTTGCTGTAACGAAAATTCATGTTCCGACCCATTCGGATGCATTAACCCCTTCATGACTGAGGCCTTTTTTTCCATTTTTTGCACCCATGTTATATTCCACATTTTAGGCCTGAAAATTACTTAAAACCCCCCAACATTATGTATTTTCTGAATGCCAAGACTCTATAGAATAAAATGGTGGTAGTTGCAAATTTTTATGTAGCGCAATATTAGCGCAACTCCTTATTAAACCCCAAAATTTAGTGACAAATTTAATTAAATGCCCCATAACACAATAAAATACCCATTTTTGTAATGAATATAAAAGATGAGGTTACAACGAGTAAAACTATACCCAACATGCCCAGTTTACAAATTGCGTGCGTCCGTGAAACGGCGAATAACTGCAGTACCCCAAAAAGTCCATAGAAGACGCTTTAAAAGCCCCCACAGGTCATCAATTTAGAGATACCGCAAAATACTGGCCCTAGAATTATTGCTCTCACTCCGGCGTGCGCGGCGATACCCAACATGTGTAGCGCGTTCGTCGTTTTCATACGTAGGCGCACCCGATGCGTGTTTACGTGGCGACGAGCGTGCTCACGGGGGCGGGGGACTTTAATTTTTTTTTTATTATTAGATTTATTTTATTTTAATTTAAAAAAAA
>NW_017306819.1:669128-692616 GCF_000935625.1 Nanorana parkeri
CCGGGCCCGGAGGAGGGGCAACGGAGCCCGGGAAGCACGGCGGGGGTGTCCGGCGCGGGGGGGGGGCGGCCCCTTCTTCGGGACACAGAAGCGATCTGGCGAAAGGTAAAACCTTTTTTTTTCAAAATTTTCTGTGATTTTTCCTAATTATAGTAAAAATTAAAAAATCCCAGTGGTGTTTAAATACCACCAAAAGAAAGCTCTATCTGTCCCCAAAAAATTGTATAAAATTCATTTCAGTACAGCGTTGCATGACGGAATAAATGTCAGTCAAAGTACTGCAGCGCTGAACACTGAAAAATGGCCTGGCCAGGAAGGGGGTCTAAACACCTGGTCTTGAAGTGGTTAATGACTGGAAAAATATCAAGTAAGGAGTTAATATTAGGCAATCATATTAAAGCTTGGTGTAGATCTAAACCTATGCAATCTTAGGGGGAGGTTCAGCTTGTAACCCGCCTACCCTACCTGTGTGTCAATAAAGCTTATCTGATCTGAACCTACCCACTGTCAGGAAGCAGGGGGTGTTACCCCTACTCGGGGACCGCGGGCACGGCGCAGGGCACGGGTTCCCCTTCAGCTTGGTAGAACACCTGGTGCCCGAGGTGCGGGTGCGCGAGTCACGCGGCGTGTGCGCAGTACGCAGGCTGCGCGCGCATCCCCGCGAGCATAGTGTTCCTGCATCATCTAGCTATAAGGTGTGAGCCTTGCTGGGGGAGGTTCCCAGTGCACACCTTCCATCTTCCTCGCCTGCCATTGGTTCCCAGGGAGGGAGGCCTCCTGGTTGCCTTGGTGACCAGGGGGTGGTCCTACCTCCCCTGGCTATAAAAACCTGGCCTGAGCTCTGGCTTATTGCTGAGTTATTCCACCTTATGGTGAACACCTAGCCTCCCTGCTGATCCTCCTATTGCCTGTTGCCCCTTTGTATCCTTCCCGATTACTGACCCTTGGACTGTCTTCCGCCTTTGAACCTCCGCTGCCTGCATCGACCCGGATTGGACATTGACTACCCCTCTTGGATTATCCCTAAACTTGTACCGCATTTCTGGACTGTCAGCTGCTTACTGCCAGTGGGTTCCTCATCTCACTACTAGCTCCCTGGGACGTCTGACACACACAGACGTTGCAGAAATTGGTTTGTTTATGTTCCTTACTCATAATGAAACTTGAATCAAATTATCGTGACCAGATCCTCAATATAAGGTACCACACCCCTAATATATCGAATCAACACAGAAAGGAAAAGAGTGGGGCTTTTAGGGTACCAAGTGACAAGAACCAAGCAATGACAACATGATAAAACAAGGTTTCTTTAGTATACATAGGTTTAAATTTTTTTTTTTTAAACAATTGATATGTACACATTTCAGAGAAGGAAAGAGCAAACTGATATCCAAATGGACTATTCCAGAATTATGATCTGAGGCTAAATGACCATAACACACAAAAATGATGTAACATACACTTTTACTCATGCAGCACATAGATGCCTCTTCTTATATCAGGAATAGTATTTTTCCCAACGCAGTTCGCGCTCCAAGCGCTTCCTCTGGAGATAAAGGAGATCGTTCCCAGAGCGCAGCAATCAAAAGAAGCCCCCAAGAAGGAGCTACAAGGAGCTCAATACGCAGTCACCTCAGAGCCATCAGCGTCCACGCGGCCGTTGCTGTGCGGCCTCGTGGACACTGACGGCTCGGAGGTGACTGCGGACTGCTCACCTTGTAGCTCCTTCTTGGGGGCTTCTTTTGAGACCTTTCAGTTTTAGATGGTTGTCCTCCTTGTTTCCTTTTCCCCACCACCTCCTTTTTTTGGGGGGGGGGGGTCCTTTATGTCCTTGGGCAAGCCTTGATCTTGGGCTCTTGGCCTGCTAGCTTGGCCGGGCACGCTCGGATTGCTGCTCTCTGGGAACGATCTCCTTTATCTCCTGAGTCAGGGCGAAACGCTTTTAGAAAAATACTGTTCCTGATATAAGAAGAGGCAACTATGTGCTGCATGAGTATGTTATATCAATTTTGTGTGTTATGGTCCTTTAGCCTCAGATTATAATTCTGGAATAGTCCATTTGGGGATCAGTTTGCTTTTTCCTTCTCTGAAATGCGTACATGTCAATTTATTTTTTATTTTTTCACCTTTGTATAATAAAGAAACCTTGTTTTATCATGGTGTCATTGCTCGGTTTTTGTCACTTGGTACCCTAAAAGCCCCACTCTTTTTTCCTTTCTGTGTTGATTTCCTTACTCCTAATGATTTGCAGACCAGTGTCCCAATTCATAATGCCGATGTCTGCCATGTTTACTTTGGTAGACTCGCGCATAGCGCTTCACGTTCTCCTAATGTAGAGAAACGGCGAAGCTCATCATTAAAGTATTTATTTATTACTGTAACCTGTGACATGTTTTGGCCGCCTGGTACATCACGGCTGAGTACACGGCTTTGTAGATTCGCCTCTAATTGGAAAAGGTCAGATGGAAATGCAGCCTTACTAGAAAAAAAGAAAAAACACATGAAAAAGCCACCATCCCGGAGAGGCTGGCTTCCATAGCTATAAAGCATTCCGTTACAGCCCCGCCTCTCTCTCTCTCTCTCTCTCTCTATGTCTGCTGTTTCCATTTACAAGATTAATAAGATTTCCAGACGCTCTGCAAACAGTCCCTCGTCAAATGGGGCACACGGCAGAAACACGCTGCTCCTCTTACCTAAAAGGAAAAAAAAAGAAGTTAGAGGTTCTCTCTTGAAACAAATGTCAGGAAACAGCAGAATGTTTAAAAAGCCCCAAAGTGGTGTAAAAATCAAGACGATTACAGATTTCAGCTGTTCCACAGTAAGCGAGCCTTATCCACCAGCAAACAGGATCTTCCACTCACACACTTCACAGAGTTTAAACAGTGCTGCCTTATGAAGGAGGCCAGCAGCCTTTGAATCTTTAATACGGATATGCCATCATGTGCTTGAGTCGACTTCTGCTTTCAATAGACAGGCACTTCTTGTCTGAAAGGAAGGGGGGGACTATAGGTGATTGAAACGCGCAGTATGGTAAAACAGAAAGTTTTGCATTTAGCTGGCTCAGGGGATGTTGCCGACCAAGCTACTGAGCGGCTCGAAATTCCATCCTTGTAACCCAGTAAGATATTTAGTAGCTCATTTGTGCTACTAGAATTGCTGGTGATTTATCATTACAGCTAGGGATGTCCAGATACATGTTCAGATACCTGTGCAGATACTTGGCATTTTTATGAGAACTGCCAAGGTTGCAGCGGTTGCACCTGGGACCGGGCTCTGGCACTCCACCACTATCCTGAAATCATTAGTCTGTATTGTTTTAGAAAAACTGTCACATGACACTAAACAAAAATTTATCAGTACTTGTATCTGTAAGTACTTGGGCAAGTATCAGTACTTGTACTTGCAAAAATGGTGTCGGTGCATCCCTTTATATATACACTATATTGCCAAAAGTATTGGGACACCCCTCCAAATCATTGGATTCAGGTGTTCCGTGACATTTCCTTGCTACTAAATATTCCACAGTCACCTGTTAGTGGTATTATAACAGAGTGGAAGCAACTGGGAACAACAGCAACTCAGCCACGAAGTGGTAGGCCACAAAAAATGACAGAGCGGGGTCAGCGCATAGTGAAGCGCACAGTCCACAGAAGTCGCCAACTGTCTGCAGAGTAAATAGCTACAGACCTCCAAACTTCGTGTGGCCTTCAGATTGGCAGAACAACAGTGCGTAGAGAGCTTCATGGAATGGGTTTCCATGGCCGAGCAGCTGCATCCAAGCCTCACATCACCAAGTGCAATGCAAAGCGTGGGATGCCGTGGTGTAAAGCGCGCCGCCACTGGACTCTAGAGACGTGGAGACGTGTTCTCTGGAGTGACCAATCACGCTTCTCTGTCTGGCAATCCGATGGACTTGTCTGGGTTTGGCGGTTGCCAGGAGAACGGTACTTGCCTGACTGCATTGTGCCAAGTGTAAAGTTTGGTGGAGGGGGGATTATGGTGTGGGGATGTTTTTCAGGGGTTGGGCTTGGCCCCTTAGCTTCAGTGAAGGGAACTCATAAGGCATCAGCATAACAAGACATTTTGGACAATTTCATGCTCCCAACTTTGTGGGGACAGTTTGGGGATGGCCCCCTTCCTGTTCCAACATGACTGCGCACCAGTGCACAAAGCAAGGTCCATAAAGACATGGATGAGCGAGTTTGTGGTGGAGGAACTTGACTGGCCTGCACAGAGTCCTGACCTCAACCCGATACAACACCTTTGGGATGAATTAGAGCAGAGATTACGACCCAGGCCTTCTCCTCCAACATCAGTACCTGACCTCACAAATGGTCCAACATTCCCATAGACACACTCCTAAACCTTGTGGACGCCTTCCCAGAAGAGATGAAGCTGTTATGGCTGCAAAGGGCGGGCCAAACCAATACTGAACCATACGGACTAAGACTGGAATGCCATTAAAGTTCATGTGCGTGTAATGGCCGGCGTTCCAATAGTTTTGGCAATATAGTGTATTTATAAAAACAAAATCATACATTGAAACAGAGATGTACAAATCCTAGGAGCTCTGTGTGCTCCTTACAAATGACAGCTGCCTCCTAACTTTTGAATTTTTCTCTAGTCTAGTCTTAGAGCTCGAAAAGTATCTGTACTTGTACCGAGTACGGTACTTGGTATCGGCGCACCCCTAATTACCGCAATTGATCGCCAAACAGATGGAACAAATGGTTCCTTATAGGGTAAAGAAAGCTACTCTTTAATACTCTACAGGTTTGTGATTGTCGATGACATGTTCTCATCCTTTGCTTTCCTGGTACACCTAACCCTAGTATGCAATATACAGTAGTTCCATGAATGGGATGCAGATCAGGTAGCAGAGGAAGGTAGCTTGAGACAGTAGACAGGGCCGTTTTTTTTACTTTCTGCTCCCCAACGCTAGTCTTGTGCTTCTCCATGTCAAGTGACTTGCCGAAAGCTGCTCATACACATGTGACCATGGGCTAAACAAGAGAAATCAACTCAATTTAGGAATGTTTAGGAATCGCTCACTGCCTGCTATTGTATTCAATCAGCAACTCGAATATCCGAACGGTAACTGCAGTCAATGTTCAGGCAACAATTTTCGGCCTGGCTTCTTTTTTTGTCGTCGGGTGGGTCCAACAGTGCCACTCATGTCTTGATTTTTGTGGATTCCCAGAATTCGGCTGAAATTCAAGGCGTGAATGGCCAGCTCTAGTATGCAGATGTGGTACACCATCACACTGCAATGCAATTCACAGTAATAGAGCACTGATGCCACTGAACAGCACAGTGACTGCAAGGTGGAGGGTATACTCCAGTCTCTGCAGCCCACCGCACTGCAATTCACTGTAATGTGTGGCACAAATGTGCAGCACTGTATAACGGTCAGCTGTCCCTCACTAACTCCAACCCACACTGACAAAAGGATCCTGGGAGAGCTGATTTTCATAGAGAGGGGATTTTCAAAGCTCCATTTTTGGACATAGTTCTTCACCTGACCAGGGCTCACAGGTCAGTGAAAGCATTGTGGGGTTTGCTTTTGGCAGCTGGGCAAACATGCCCATAAGTTTGCAGTTTGGGTGAACGGCAAACATGCAAAGCTCACTCCCAAACCCCTCTTTATCCCTAATGACCAGAGGAGAAGGACAATCTCATTCTGCTAGCAGTTCTGTTCTATGTCTACAGACCCAGAGAGAAAGACATTAAGCAGACATTACACTATTTCACCAACATAAAAAAAAAGCACAAACTGCGCAGGAACAGCAACAATGAGGACCCGGTAGGGTGGCACTGGCGGGGAGTGAGATAGGCCTGGAGCACAAGAAATGGAAATAGTTATGTGGAGGGACAGCATGGCAGGGGGAGAAGGGGAGCTAGGTTACAAAGAGTTAAACGTTTCAGTTAGAAATAGTTAATAAGAAGGGGTTGCTTACCTTACTGGGTGAAAGTTCTGCAGGGAATGATTTTGTAAGGATGGTGCGTTAGGTGGAAGAAGATTTCAGTTTAAGAAGTTGCTGATGGCATGAGAACTAGGTCAAAGTCTAGGTTCTGGATCTTTGAATCTCATGTCACGGCAGTGGTTTTTGGCAGTTTTGGGGATCCTAGGTGTGAGGTGTGGTGTCTTCTAAGTGGTATGGTCAGTTGTGACCACCTATATTTGGGCTGGAAGTGTCTGTGGACAACAGATTTTGTCCCAGATTAAGTGGTATTATGGCTGGGGGCCTAGTGTTAGTTGGCTGAGGCCTCAGACTTAGGTTATGGGTGGCTTTGTTAGGTTAAGTGCCTTCAGGGATCTGGAAACCAGCTGTTTAATTATATAGTTGTATTATTTTGTCATGTTATTACACAGTTATTTATATATATATATATTTGGCATATACTTAAAGTGGCTACTAATATATATATATTTATAATTTGGTATTTAAATTAAAGAGTGGCTGCTGTGGCCTTTCAACTCCATACAAGTTTAATGTGTAAAATTGGTGCAGGTTGGGGTTTGGTGTGTGAGTTATTGAGGGGGTTATATAGAAGGGCAGGCGATCTCTGATATACCCTGGTTATTACATTCTGTAGCCTTTTGGTATGCACAAATGTTGTGTTACTAACATCAACATGATGTGTAGGTGGCTGTATACCTCCCTTGGATATCCTGCTCCCCTAGGCCATGGATCATATATTGACTATGCAAAATTCCAGCAATGACAATAGTTTTCAAATATTTAATGCTATCAGTGGCCACCTGACAATTCTACATGTACCTCCATATGGGAAGCTCTGGCATTTAAATTGATCACGTTAGCAAGGATCTGCTGCCGTGCTTTGCATGATCGGTTTAGATCAAGGAAGAAGGACTGGCTGGATAGACCAGATAATTCTAATGGATGCAGTGCTTGAAGACTAGTCTGTTTTAAGGTTAAACATATTACAACACACAGAGAAAAAGAATTAGGGTAACATACACGTAGATGACGTTTCAAAGTTTACAAGTTGGCATGTGTTAAAGTGAGAAAGTCAATGATGCTTATAAAAGGGCATCAAGATAATTATATAAGGTGGGCAGTCGGCCTCTTGTTTTATTAATGTAGCAGACAAAACGTGTAATCATTACCAGAAAAGGCGTAATGTCATAGACCATGTCTCCTTTTTCTACAACATAAACAGAGGAAGAACAAGTCAATTATTAACAGGAAATAGGAGTTCTGTTTCACATAACTTTCCACGTATAAACACATGTGAAATCCCTTCAACTTTGAGGTTCTGTATCAACAACACTTAAAAGTGAGTTCTGAATCAACTAAATATTGTACATTAGCTAGAAAACCGAGTAATCAGATATTGGAATGTCTTCAGATCAGTCTGCGTCTGCTCTGTCATCACTAATCCTGGATGTATGGTTGGCCACAAGACCATAATGGAACGATCTGCGTCTCCACGTACAGTTCACTGGAGAAGGTTGTTTTGTATAGGAAGGAACTTAATCACATGTGACATACTGTCTGTTTTAGGAAGGCTGTTGCTGTGATATGTTTAGCCACCAGTAATCCACCAGTGGGCCTCTTCTATGAAGGCTTCACAAGATGGAAGGCTCTTCCTTTGAACAATCTCCTATTGCTATTGACTGGCGCGGGATATTAGATTTCACCTAATGTAAAGGTATTCATATCAGCCTTATTAAATCAGAAAGGATTGTGCTTAGTTTGGCAATCCAAAACACTGATGGATGAGGTGTGGCTGTGTATGTGTGAAGGGATGTAAAAGGCTCTGTGTTTCCAAAATTAAAGTGGACCTTCATCTGGAAATTACACTCAACATCATCCTCTTTATCCTTCCAGCCTATTACACAATCGCAATTTTTTGGTGGTTGTCTAGGCGAAGATGAAATCCCCTTGGTCCACCAGCACCCACGTGGGATAACATCCCACATCCAAGAAGGCTACAAAACCAGTCCCCTAGCAGTCTGCATCTTGCATATGCACAGCAGGCAGCTGGCCACGAGTGACCAGAAAGTCACAGCCATCTGCCTAATCCAAGATGGTGCTGACGAAGATCAGAAGCTGTGAAATGAATTGGTTGTGTAGAAGACCTAAGATCTGGGTGGAGAGATGTGTACAGCCCTTAACTGGGGTGTAACTAGAAATCAAAGGGCCCCATAGCAAAATTTTGTATGGCCCTCCCACCCCGTTCCTGCTCACTGCTACAGAGCACACCATAAGACCTCGCACAGCCCACCTGAGAGTCTGCACAGCCCACCCGAGACCCCGCACAGCCCACTTGAGGCCCCACACAAACCATAGAACCCACACAACCCAACCTGACACTTTGCAGAGCCCACCTGATATCCCACCTGAAAGTGACCCTGCAGAGTCCACCATTGACTGTCTATGGTGGGCTCTGCAGAGTCTCAGGTGGGCTGGTCACACCCCTGCACACCTCCTACCTGTCAGGCCCAATCCGTTGTCAACCTCCTCCACCACCAGCCCCAGCCTCCTCCTCCACAGTCGCTGCTGGGCCCGGGCCCTGCCTCCTCCTCCACCGCCAGGCCCCAGGCCTCCTCCATCGCAGCTGCTGACTGTCACTGACTCAGTAGCGGCTGTGAGGAGGAACACACCACTGCACAGATCACTGACAGGTTGTCCTGTGCCCCCGGGTGCCATGGCGGCCTCCTGGGTCGATATGGCGATAGTTCCGCCACTGCCCGCCAAACAACTCCCCACCCAGTTCATAGCAACTTTGGACGCTCTGACTGGAAAGGGGCAGTGGGCACCCTGTAAACAATGAGCAGCAGAGCATCAGCCTGCTGCCTCCGCATGAGATGCCACCTGAAGCAACAGCCTCATTATAGGAATGGTGTACACCAGTACAGCACCAGCCTCTGCTATTAAGCAGACCTAAGAAGCAGGAAAATAAAAAGATTACACAGAATGTAAACTGAGTCATAGAAGAAGATCACACCCCTTCTCTCTCCTAGCAGAGACAGCAACATCTGGAATAGTCAGATACACACAGGCTGCCAACAAGTGTGCAGATAGTGCCGGGCTTTCCTTTAGAAAGTCTAGCATGCTAGGCAAAGTGGGTGTTGTTTATACTAGTGTATTGAATGCCCTTTTCCAAAATACATTCGAAGCAAAAATATAAACATCAGTTTATAAACATGGGTGCTTAAAAATAAAGCTCCTACATTTAAAATAAATAGGGCATGCAATGATACCTTTCTTATTGGACTAACAAAATATATAAAAGACAAGCTTTCGAGAGTGGACCTCTCTTCTTCAGGTCAGAAGCAATACTGATCAATAGGGATGCTCCGATACCACTTTTTTAAGACCGAGTACGAGTACCGACACTTTTTTTTTCAAGTACTCGCCGATACCAATTACCAATACTTTTTCTTAAAGGCACAGGTCACATTTTTTCTAAAGCAATACACAATCATGATTTTAGGTCAGTTTCTTAATATTATGAAGAACATGAAATGAACATGAAATTAATATTTATCATGCCATTGCTAACTAAGGCTTGTATCCCCATAGTGGGGAAAATAGATGAGCACATGTCCAGGCTCCAGACCAGAACACTGTACTGTAAGAACTTTATAATATAAAGCCAGGTATGCAGAATTGGATATAGCTGTGCCACACTATACAATAATACACTGTTCTGGAGTCTGGTCATGTGGTCATCTATTTTCCCCACTCTGGGGATGCAAGCCTTAGTTAGCAATGGCATGGTCTAAATATTCAGTTCATTTCATTATTCAATGTCTTTTTAAAAAAAATATTATACATTTTATACACAGCAGATGTAGATGAGTATGACCCCTTAATGGAGTACGCTTTGTTATTGTCACTCGCTGTATTTCTGTCACATATATGTTGGCAAAGTTTGCAGCGGTTTTTTTTTGCATTGTACTGCGCCGTTCTGTGTAAGTGCCAGTTCTGGGGTCAGCTTACTGTGTACCAATTTTCTTCTCAGGTTCAGTGGTTGCTTGAAAGCCAGTATTGGGGGCTGAGGGAATATTTCTTTAAGTATGGGGCCTTCTGAGAGTACTCGTAGATCTTTGATAATTTTGCGTATTACCTCTAGAGTGGGGTTGTAGGTAACTACAAGAGGGGTCCTGGTTGGGTTTTTCTTCTCTTTGTACTGTAGCAGTCTTTCCCGTGGTGTTCTTAGGGCAGATTTAATCTTTTTAGAAATAGTCTTTTCCCTATAGCCCTTTCGCCGAAATGCATCAGCCAGTGTGCTCAGGTGTTTGTCTCTGTCCTCAGTGTCAGAGCAAATGCGGTGGTATCGGATTGCTTGGCTGTAGATGACACCCTGTTTAGTGTGATTAGGATGGAAGCTGGAATTATGGAGGTAGCTGTACCTATCTGTGGGTTTTCTGTACACAGAAGAACAGAGTGAGCCATTGCTGACAGTTATGGCACAATCCAGAAAAAACACACTGTGTTCTGAGAAATTCATTTTGAGTTTGATGGATGGAAAATATATTAAAATATAAATATACTGTATATATTACCATACATTTTATGACAAACTATATTAAAAAAACACTATATTTTAGACTTTTCTTATGCATTTTGATATTTGCAAGAGCCAGCCCACTGTTTGCATGAGGGCTGTTTAGAGGAGTACTAGAGGCAGGGTGCTCTGATGTTTCGTGGAAGCACAGGCACCCAGTGATGACATCACCAAATCTAAAATAAGGTATGTAAGGATGTTGATGAAGCTGGAAAGGAGGAACCAAGGGAGGCAAAACAATAAGTTGATTAAACTTCAGCTTTATAAATTCTACAGCGAGTTCCTCAGCATGTCATACAAGAGTTTCTTTTTTCTATGCTAAATCCTACAAAGTGGCTTTGTTTAATGGAAACTATTGTACTTTAGGTTTGTGGTCAAGCAGATGGAGTTGGATTGGGAGAAGATAGATCTAACTATACATTATACTGTATGTACATATGGCCTCGTGCTTAGTGGAAGGTGCAGGACCACAGGAGGGAACATAGAGGATCCTCAAAATGTGTATTTTAAAGCTTTGGTTCTCAACTGGTGGGTTGTGACCCCATGTTCAGTGGGTCGCCACGTGCCTTCCTCTTTTCAAGGTGGATGGGGCTCCCTCGCAGCCATAGCTCCAGCCCATAGCGCAATGGGTCGCTGCATGCCTTCCCCTTTTCTAGGTGTATGGAGCTCCCTCGCAGCCATAGCTCTCAGCCTTCCCTAGCGCAGCGCTGTCAGTTCTCACGCCAAGCAGCCATTCATATGCTGCTCGGCGCTGAGTGTCAGCTTGAGGTGGGGTGGGCTGGAGTTATGGCTGCGAGGGAGCTCCATCCGTACATGCATTGCTTACAGCTTCCTCCCATGTCCTGTAGAGGTGCCTGGACCGGAGTGACTTAATCCAAGATATGTCCCATCGCACTCTTGACCGGAAACAAACTCAGAGATCGGGTTGGTGCCGAAGTGACTGCAGATGCCTCTGCCAGTAACATAAAATCAATAGATAGTCACTTGCACTCCAATTTCCTGCTAAGTCAATCCCTTTATTGACTATAATAGTGTCACATTTAAGGGCGACGTTTCGGAACCAAGTGGTGGTTCCGAAAACGATTTTATGGACTAGACTGACGTCACATTCTGGCTCCCGTCATCTCTACTGGCTCCCGGCAAGGAAGCTGTACAAGCAATGCACATATGGATGGAGCTCCATCACAGCAACTCACACTAGACCCCAGGCTGAGAATTCACTCCAGTTCTCGTAAGGTAGGGAGACTGGGTGGATCTTAATTTAAAAAAAAAAAAAATCTAAATTTTTGGGAGTGTAAATGTGTGTGTGAGATTGTGTCTGTCAGTGTTTTTGGAGGACCTGTTCACACTAGTACAGTGCTTTAATCGAACAGCCCTGTGTGATTAACACACTGTACTATAAAAATCGCACTTATTACACGTTCTGGTGTGGGAGGTGCATTTGAATAGCACCCCAAATACACCTCCCATCAACAGTTCAATTGCCCACACTGGAATGTGCGGTACCGCAATGACGGGCATTCCAATTCAGTGTGACTTGGGTCGCAACTTAATGACCATGGACAAATGTGGGTCTTGAGGTTACACAGGTTGAGAAACAATGCTTTAAAGGGAGCTGTAAAACCTGAAACCATGATAACAACGAAATTGTTTAGATTACCCTGTTACAAGGATCCTGGCAAATTCAACGTGAACACAAAGTGAATAGGATCCATAAACACAAGTTACCTTCAGTGAAAAGCATGTATCAAAATGATTAGTAGGTCCAGATATTGGCATCTGAAGGTGTATGCAAATTTTGACTGTGGCTGTCCAAGAGAGTTATAATGGGGCAAGTTATCATCAAAGGTTTGTGGACCATTACGCGCTATATAAGGACACTTATGTTGAACATCCCATTTCAAAACCATGGGCAATAATACGTTCATTCTGAACTCAACAAGATTCACACTCGAACACAACTATTTTTCGTTCCTCAACAAATTCTATCTCCAAACCCAGGGCACAGCCATGGGAGCGAATTATGCCCCCAGTTACGCAAATCTAACGATGGGCTACTGGGAGCACTTCCACATTTGGCGTAACAACCCCTTTTCACAACACCTGACGTATTACGGCCGGTACATAGATGATATCATCATCATTTGGGACGGACCCCCCGATACCATCAGTGCCTTTGTGTCACACTGCAACAGCAACCCACTCGGCCTCAAATTCACACATGTCCTGGATAATCTCAAATTAACCTTTCTGGACCTGGAACTCACCCATAGTGACAAGACCATAGTCACCACCACTCACTTCAAACCCACTGCCGGCAATTCATATCTACACTACGATAGTTGCCACCACCCCTTATGGAAACGGAATGTCCCCAAGGGTCAGTTCTGGAGACTAAACAAAAACTGCACGAGAAAAGATGACTACCTGAAACAAAGCCTCCACCTCAAGAAGAAATTCATCGAGAAAGGTTACCCTAAGGATCTTATAACCAAGGCCCAAGAAAGTTTTCTGACACAAAATACAGTACTGAGCAAGGAAACTAAACACCACACACAAAAAGATACGGCGAGATTCATCACACCCTTCAACAGCAAATTCAAGGCCATCGAGTCCATACTAAGAAAGAACTGGCATTTGCTCCTTTGTGACCCCAAACTAGGCTCTATACTCCCTAAGAAACCCACAGTAGTATTCAAAAGAGCCAAAAGCATCAAAAACATAGTGGCACCAAGTAAACTATCAATCAAGAAAACCAAAACCAAAACCTTCCTATTTGACAACAGGACAGGCGTCCACAAATGCAAAAAACTCCTCTGTTTAACCTGCCAGTTCATCACACACGGTCAGAACTCCTTTCAAGACAATTGCGGTAGCAAATTCCCCATACACCAATTCATCACCTGCGACCATGACTTTGTGGTGTATGGACTAAGATGCCCCTGCAACCTACTGTATATAGGCCGCACCATCCGACCCTTACGTAAGCGCATAGGTGAGCACAGAAGGTTCATAGAAAAAGGCAACACCGAACATAGTGTCCCCCGTCACTTCCTCCATAAGCACCAAAAAAACATCAAACTCCTACGGGTCTTTGTAATCGAACAGATCCCAAAAAACCTGCATACAACAGAAAGATTCCAGAAACTGTGCAGGCAAGAAACATATTGGATCTATAAATTAAACACATTATCTCCTTCTGGCATCAACGAAGACTTAGAAATTAGAGATGACCTGACACACAATCTACATTCCACTTCATCCCAAAGGTGTTCATTAGGGTTGAGGTCAGGGCTTTATACAGTCCACATGGCTTTCTCTACACCAAACTCATCAAACTATGTCTTTATAGAGCTAACTTTGTGCACAAGGGCACATGCCTGCTAGAACAAGAGGCCTTCCATAAACTGTTAACACAAGGTAAGGTTGAAAGGTTGTAGCCTTTTCAGTTGAAGCATGCTGTGCCCCTAAGCCAAAAAGCCAGGTTCATTAGGACACTGTTTGAATAGTTTGGTGTAGAACAAGCCATGTGGTTTGTATAGAGCCCTGACCTCAACCCTACTGAGCACCTTTGGGATGGAATGGAATGTAGATTGTGGGCCAGGTATTCTTGTGTGACGTCAGCTCCTGACTTCACAAATTCTTTTTAGGCTTAATTGAATTTCTAAAGACAAAATCCATAATCTTGGAAAGTCTCCTGGTATAGGGGGGGGGGGGGCAACTCTTTAATAATGTTCATTTTGGAATGAGATGTCCAACAAGCTTACATAGGTGTAATTGGCCATAGAGTGTACCGAGCCATAGAAATACTGCCTGACTCAGCCACTATCAACCAGATCAGGTAATGATCCTCATATCTATGGGCACCAGAAGACTAACCAGTCTTGGAGGAAACAGCCACCGGCCTTGTTGGATAATATAACTCAATTGCTATAGCTTTCCCAGGAGATATGGTGGCTGGTTCTTACCATCGCTAACTAGGAATAAGTATGTACACTCCGACAATTAAATGTGGGTGTTTATGTGACAGTTTGGACAATCAAAGAAACCCATCTAACCACCGTGTAGCATCTCCAACCACCTTTACCCTTAACCCGGAACGTTTCTGGCCAAGTGAAGACAGGAGGAGCAGAGAGAGGCAAAGTGAGAGCGGAAAGAATAACAGCAGTAACCACAGAGACAACAGTCTCTAGAATGCGGTTTGCAGTGGACAGGTTCTATTTAAATGCCCCCACTGCCATTTTTATGTCCCTCCTCATGTGCTTTTATCGGCTTTGACACCCAAAATGCATGATGTATATTTTAAGCTCAAAATGGTTATTTTTCTATGATATTCTTAGCTTGGCGATACCTCACTCGCCTTTCTGAAGCCTGGCTGAGGAGGGAAAGTCTCCCTAAACAGTAGAAGTAAGGTAATTTTAGGCTGTGTAATTATATATTTCTCTGTGATAAAAGGAGCTTTAATTTAGTACCTAAATGACGGTGTTGCTGGATGTGTTATTATAAGATTATGGCAGCAGCAGGATTCAGAGGACAAAATGGGCATGTTTATACTTGGGCACCAACACTACGTAACCGCTGCATATAACAGGGCTATGCTGTCATTTTACTCACCACATCTATATATCTATCTATCTATCTATCTATCTATCTATCTATCTACCTTTTTTTTTCGAAAATAAGACACTGTCTTATATTTTTTTGGGCTCCAAAAAACACACTAGGTCTTATTTTCGGGGTAGGTCTTATTTTTTTTTTAAATTTACAACAATCCACACTTATTCATGTACAACAGTCTACGTGTATTCATGTACAACAATATGGTGATCAGGGCAATCAGGGGTGCCGTATCTTTCCCATAGCAATTTGGTAACCAATCGCTGGCCAGAATGAACAAGACCATCAGAAGTGATTTAACCCTCCAATGTCTAAGCACAGCTGGAGTTTTAACTTTAAGTGGAGTTGGCCCCCAAAGCAAGTGAAAATGATGAATGTCCCTGTGTGTCAGTTCCTCTATGAAGGAACAGAAGGCCAAATTTACCGAGGTCATTCGTCTTTGGTCAGTCCACCTGCCTTCCCGTTCCTCAATTTAGGCAATCCACATCCTGTGTTATTACTAAGAGAAAACATCGGAGTCTCCTGTCAGGTGACCGTGGATGAATTATGACTTATTCCTGGAAAGACAGAATCTACAAACATATGGATTCAAAGGAAATACAAGTCCAAGTCGTTGGTCATATAAGAATAAATCATTCCAAAGTGAAAAAGAAACATAATGTGGAAAGGTTTCTTAGCCCAATATTAGAAGGTGCTAACAGTATAAAGGGAGCACATGAACAAATAAAAAAAAAAAACAATAGTTGGTCATGACTGCTGAGGAGCATGGAAATGAATTGTGAACACCCCATTAGTGGACAATAGTCCAACATTCTGTCTTCAACATCAGTTCCACAAAGATGTCTGACAACCCAAACCCATCAGCAAGGTGCCTTCTCCCCCTTTTCTCACTTCCACGACTGCCCCTCCTCTTGACAGCTAGATACCATGAAGCTAATCCTCTGCATTTGCCATCCCCCCCCCCCCTTTCCTGTCACCATCCTACTCTTGCCCATTCACATGCACACCCATCTCTCACCCCAAATTTGCACTCTGAGAAACTGCAACTCCACCCCACCTTTCTACTTCCAAGACTGCACCTCCATCTTCACCACCATGCCTGCAACCAGGACTGTGCCAAGGCTAACTGCCACCTGAGGCAGCCATTTTTGCTGCTCCTACCCCTTCCCGTGGGGCAAAAACAGACACCTTGAGCAGTAACCTCACTGATACTGAGCCTGATAAAAATGGAAACTCAACATGAATGAGCAGAGCTCCTGACCGCTGTTCATATCACATAGGCCCATTGAGGCTGAGCCTGCACTCTCATCAGGCTCAGCATCACTGAGTAGGCTCAGACACTGTTCCTGGAAAAAAGAAGAAATGGTGTACCCAGAGTTCCACTCCCTATATTGGTCAAAGTTGACCTTGCTTCTCTCACTGACTAGCAAACAACCCTCAGCTGCTCGGAAAAGACAACAATCAAGACAACCTAGGTGGTTATGAACTAAGTGCAGCTATAAACGAGGGTCGGAGAGTTAAATGGTAATATCAAAAACGATTTTTATTAGTTCGAAATATACATGACTATAAATAATTGTGTACACATGATCGAATGCACATTATAAACTAAACCCACCACCTAACCAGTTAATAAAAGATTATTGCAACAATCCATACATACATTCCACTGTTCAAACACACAGGGGGAGCTAGCTGATCAGAGCCATTAATGACATCTGGTGGTCCTCAAATGAGGAAAAGGTGAGTAGCAAAAAGGAGGGGGGCTTTGATAAATCAAAGGGCTATTCAATTGGTTATATGAACTGCCCGGCGTTATTCAAAAGGCAAGATTCCTGGGTGTTTAGTCCAATTAGTTAGATGTTCACGTCTTCGTGTGACGGAGGTGTATATATATATGGTGTTATTTGAACTTGATTGTAGAGATTCAAGTGAGATATAGCTGGATATATAATGTATGACCCGGTGAGTTTATATACTGGTTGCCGCTGAGTTATGATCACACTAGGGGATTATACCTCCAATCTGTGTGTGACTTGATTAAACTCGAGTAACATTTACTCACGGTTCCTTCGTACTCCAACCGGTCTGTCTGAGTCCTTGAGCTGTTATCCACTTTTTAGCTGGTATTTTTCGTCGTTGCCGAACACCAAATCTTTCAAGTAATCCTCGAGATTTAAATCCTCCTATATAATCCACAATATTAGACAGTCCCTGTTCTTATTTCCAAAGGGGTTTTTTTTTTGGACAAATATAAAGACCCTTTTTCCTCCTGCTACTGAAATTGTCCACGCCAGCTGATCGAATATCTGACATGCACACAGTCAGGCTAGCATCCCGTACCAGATGACGCGTTTCGCCCCTCCTATGTTCTTGGGGCTTCGTCAGATCCTGGTGGTCGATTGAATCACGGGACTTTTATGCAATTTCTCATAAATTGCAATTAGCCCGTCTAGTGCCATGAATGGATTGCTTGCTTACATGTTTAGTTTCTAGGCTTATTGCCACTAGTGAGCGGGGGTGGTGGGGAAGTAAAAAGACCATAAAAATTCATAATGATGTCATTCAAATCAAATTATTATTTGATATTATTTTTATATACTTCACCTAAAAGGTGAGATGAAATCCCATTAATAATGTCCTTACATAATCCCTTCTCATGGTTAGTATATTAGTTTTTAGAGGGTTAATGACATCAATTGGGCATATTTGTACGAGCTGAACAATATGGTTACTATCTTATGTGTAACTCTGATTGAACCGTTTCTCCACTTATGGTTAACTAAATGATGAGATAACCTATAATTTTACCACAAGGGGAGAAATGGTTAAAATTAGATCTTAATTGTTCCTGCCTGTGTGACAGGCGCAGTGGCCAGGCAGGGAGTTCAGTAACACTGAACCTGTGGTTTTACCAGGCTCAGTGCTACTAAGCGTCCAACTGCTGACCTCAGTGCCGTCCCCAACATTGCCTCCCTGAGTGGTACCTGCATCCTCAACTGGCCTCATTAAGATTGCAATGTAACCATTGCAAACCCTGTAGTACCAATGGCTACATTCATATGCTCATTCCCTCCAGCGTTCTCTAGAATTGTAACATTGTATCTCCTACATTGTATTTATTTCCTATGATCTTCAGCGACATCTAGAGGCCATAATGCGGTATTTTCCCCATTCACTCTCCTCTCTATGGCAGCTTTTCTCAACCAGGGTGCTGTGGCACACTGGGCTGCCTCCTGGTTTCCTCATGGCTGCCCCAAAATTTTGAAGAAGTGGGATTTTAATGAGAAGGGGGCAATGAAGACTGATATGATGGGGGCTGCTGATGTAAAAGGGGAACTCTGATGTAAAAAAGGGGCTTCTGATGTGAAAAGGGGAGCTACTGATGTGAAGGGGAGCTGCTGATGCAAAGGGTGACTCTGATGTGAAGGGGGGGATCTTGATTTGAAGGGGGCACTTTTTTGGGTGTTTTTATGTGGGGTCCCCTTTATAATCCATAACATTTTAGACTGGTGTGCCTCAAGATTTTTCAGATTTTTCAAGGGTGCCATGACTAAAAAAAGGTCGGGAAACACTGCTCTATGACTATATTTATTGAAGAACATTCAACCAGAAGAGAAGTTATTCTAAGAACATTTGATTTTGCCTCATTCTCAACTGCGATTGTACCTGCTGTTTCAATAGACAAATAAAATTAATTTTACACTCTATCAGTATAGTTAGTAGGTTGGAAGGAATCTGCAATAAGGATCAGTAACATTTACCAAAATTCTTGCAAGATAGATAGATAGATTTAAGGGTTATTCATAAAGTAATCGAAGGATCCAACCGTAGCTTCGACTGATCCTTCGGCTCTCTTCTATTCACTATAGCCCGTACAGCTGCCGAAAGCGGCCGAGCCGAAGACATATGCTTCGGCTTGACTGAGCTGAAGTGACAGCCGAAGTGAAGGCCGGCCGTACTCCTCGCAAATGACAGCTGGCTCCGCCCAGTTGTAATGACAGATCAGCATTCCCAAATGACCTGGGGACGCTGATCTGTCATTAAACAATAACAGCCGCTAAGTTGTTATTCATTGGCTGGGACCTGCTAGAAGACTCTAGCAGGTCCCAGCTAACAGGAAACAGTTGGGCAGAGCTAGCTATCTCTGCTAGCTTCGCCCAATTGTTTGTTTTTTTTATCTTTATTTTTTAACATTTATTATTTATTTACATTTTATAAAATATTTGTTCAACTTTTTTTTCTTTTTAAACTTTTTTCACTATTCGAGCAGAATAGCCGAGCCGAATGCCGCTATTCGGCTCACTGCCGTTCGGCCCCTATGTGAATAGGGGCGAACGGCAGTGAGTGAGCTGCTGGAGCTCCAGATCAGCCGATCCAAATGTTAGATCGGCTGAATCGAAGTCCTTCTGCACTTCGGCTCAGCCGAACATGCAGAGCATGTTTGGCTGACCGAAGTGAAGCCGAAGGCAGCCAATGTACGGCTGAAATCAGCCGTACTGAGCCAAAGTGAATAGCCGAACGTTGTTCGGCTCACTTCCCTTCAGCTGGGTTATTCGCTCAGGTGCCTTCGGCAGCTTTGTGTATAACCCTATCAGCGTTTTGCATTTTTCTTCTTAAACAAAGCTAGTATTTTATGAGCTCCTGCTTCTCCAGACAATCAGCAAGTTCACGCATTTTCAGCATAATTGGACTTGCCTAAAATGCAATTCTCGATCCACCTGGCTGGGGGCTGCACAGGACTTAGTCCATCAGGCCGACCTGTAACTCAGCTTGACGTGTCTTTTCAATCCGGAGAAAGCTTTCAAAAATAAGCCTTAAATTATTTAGCGCCATCCAATCATTCCGCTGACATAAATCAAAATAAAAACGGCTCCATTTTGAAGAACAAGGGAAGCTGGGAGTGCCAACAAAACAACATTACAGATTGCATTTTTGGCCAACAACATTAAAAACTGCAGACGCTGTACATTTTATGCAGTACGTACGTCTTGTGGAAGATGCCAAAACATTAAAGTTTAAGGAGGGGAAGAGAATTCATAGCTGGTAATGAGACAAACGAGAGACGGAGGAATGAGACATTTTGTCTATTTCCCCTTATCAGAGTCATAATGTCATCATGTAAAACCTGTAGGCCCAGCATTGTAAGGTAAACGCAGTTACTCAGAGGTGCCTCTATATACCTATTTGTTATTCCAGGGGGCTCACACTGAGCTCAAGAACTCTGGAATCAAGAGACTCGGCTGATGCTCTGGAATGTTCAATTCCACATCCCAAAGTAATACACACACCCTCCTGACCAATAGAGTCACATTGGAAGGAGGAGTGGCAAAACTCTGACTTCTGAGCGGAAAAAGTCAAAATTTGTATATTTAAATGCCTGGATTCTTGGGCTGATGCTATGTACAAATTGTACAAAAAAATGCTATGCTATGTACAAAAACAATTTGGACAAATTTTCTAAAATTGGGACATTCGAACACATCCGAATTTCCGAATCCCAATGCATCCGAATCCGAATTTACGTTTCCGCATTTTGGATCCAGTCCGAATTTCATTCCAAAAACGAAACTGAATCCAGCATGTGACTTTTCTGGCCAATCCGAATGGGTCTGAACACGAATTTTCGTTACGGCAACATGGGAGCCATATACAGTATATACATATAATACTAAAGCTGAGGCTCCTAGACCCGAATGGCATTTAGGAGCTCCCGAATGCAATTCGGAAATTCGGATCTGGAATGCCATTCGGGTCTGGGAGATTCGGTTTTAGTATCAATATCTGTATATGGTTTTCTGTGGTATTCGCAACGAAAATTCATAAACTTATTCAAAACTAATGAAAATTCGGATTTCGTCTGAATCCCGAACTGAATTGAATTTCGGATCCGAATTCCGAAATAACAAAATATCAGAAACTAACTGAATTTTCCGCAGCTTATATGTCTAGCAACAAGTGTTATTCAAGTCAAAAAGCTTTTAAGCTGGTTCAAATGCTGATGAAATCACTTACAATGGATGCAGCCTCTTGATGTTTAAAAGTTTTAGTTTCCTGCAGAATCAGCTGGTCTCCTGAGCACTGGCCCTGATATGCTGTTTTAGGGTGGCTCCTTTCCCCTGCAGGGTGCTATGGAGCCACCCATGTGTGTTCTGGTAAGTTCTATTTTTTTATTTTAACCCCTTCGTGACTGACGACGTACAGTGTACGTCGCCAGCATCGGGGCTATAGAGCGAGTCCTACGAAACACCCAAAAAGTGAACAAAAAAGGTGCATGTGAAACACACACAAAAAAGTGCACAGAAGGGGTGCTATCTAAAGGGTCCGTCCTCCGTAGAGACAATGCCCATCCCTGACTGTATTCGCATGAAAACCACCCTAGGTAACTCCCGCGTCTCTCAATGATTGAAAGAACTGAAATCCAATTTTAAAGGGGGCAGGTCAGGGATGGTAAAGCTTGGGGGAAAGGGCTAAATGATCCTCTTCTAGCCAGGAAATTAGGTGGGCTCTATCTCCCCTGCTGGAGCTTCTAATGTTAACCTTGCGTGGTACTGCAAGGTCTGCTCTGAGTATGTGGATGAAAACTCACTGGGACCCCAGTTTGGATAATATTTTTATTTGTTTCTCTGCTTCCAGCTTCCTCACAGATAAATTAGGGATTCCCCTCATGCTGCCTCTTGGGATCCCAAGAGGCAGGGTTTTATGGTTTTATGGGTGCACACCCTATGAGATCCCATGCATGTGCATACATGCCGTTGTTCTCTGCCAGGTATCTGGCACCTAGGAGAGATCCATGGTATGTATGCACATGGGTGGAGATTCCCGTGCATGTGCAGCCAATACCATAGGTATCTGCCAGGTGCCAAATACTTCCAACATGTGGCACTGACTGGGCATGCGCTGGAATCCCCACACATGTGCAGACATGCCGTAGGCATCTGCCAGGTGCCAAATACCTGACGGTGATCTAGAGCATATCTGCACATACATGGAGTATTTCAAAATGGCAGCACAGAAGAGGAGCAACGCAAGGACGACATCTGATGCAAGTAAGACAAGGCTGGATTCCATGGACTACACATTTGCTGGCGATGTACGTTACATGGGAAGGTTATGGGGCCTGAGCATGTTAGCAGGAAGGGGGGGTGGCAGCACACATTACCATAGCCTCTGTCTGGTGTCCCTGCCCAGCTAACTGGAATCACGGGCTGCTAGGAGCTGAGCGGGATCCCCTGGTTGGCGTCCAGCTCAGCTCCTGGCAACCAGTGACATCAGAGAGATGGGCGGGACACCAGCCAGAGCGTCACAGCTTGCTAAGAGCTCTTAGTAACCTGGAATGCTCTGGTTGTTACTTATAATGAGGCAGCCATATGACCCAATGAGATGCTGCCTGAGGAAACCGCATTATAAAAGCGGCCCTGGACTAATGGGTTTTGTTTTTGTTATACAGATGATGCTATGGGTTCTCTTCTTTTTCCTCAGGTGTTGAACTGTCCTGAATGCTGCAGAGGTACCATGTAATGATGTAGTGCCTATCCCTGCAGAATCATTTTGTAAGACCCCTGGGGGCTGAATGACTTACACTACGGGGTGGATTCTTCACACTCTGGGCCCACAGGAAGTGGACTTGCACTGATGAGGAAGGAGGACTTGGATGGAGGAGGACCTGGGAGGACTTAGATGGAGGAGGACCCGGTGGGCAGTGCTTGAGCATGGATAGGATAAGTACTACTTGGAAAGTTTTTCCATGTGGGGGGGGACATTTAAAAAAATGTTAAACTGTACATAGGATTTAAAGCTCAAGCTGTAGTACATAATATACGCTGGATCATGGCACTGTCAAGTCTTTCATGATGCTCAACCTTGCCTGCCGCCATTCTCATCATTGTCCCACTGCGTCCAACCCCCCACCATCCACCTCTGTACGTGAACCAGCTCCATTGCACATTTTAATGAAATCAACCTCTAAAGAACAAGGGCCGGCCTTTTCACTCAAGTCTCACCCATTAAGGAATCAATAAGGTAAATTGCTCGGAGGACAGATAAATGTAATGAATGATATCAGCTCGGATTTACCTGGGTTTTTTTTTTTTTTAAGGCAGAGAAAATTCATTTGTTTAAGAAGAAACCTTATCCGTAGATTGCATACTTGTATGAAATATGGTTTTCAAGGCTGGAAAATACAGTGTTTAAGTGAATTGCCTCTGGTTTTATAAACTGAAGGGAAAATCTATTCTCTCCATCTGCCTTTCAAATGTTAACCCCTTCAGGGCTCTTTTACAGTTAGAAATGGGTTTGGTAAATGTTAACAAATAAAAAGTATTTGCAA
>NW_017306819.1:692635-692934 GCF_000935625.1 Nanorana parkeri
TGCCCCTCCCCATACTGATTATACCCCTTGTACTTAGCTTAGATAAGCAAGTGACCTGGTCCAGGAATCACATCCTCTATGCAGCCAGCAGAGCTGTGCATGTACAGTACTCTACTGTGCAGCACTCTGTTCCTCTTCTTGGCTGGCGTGGCCATACAGTACTGTGCAGAACTCTTCTCCTTTCGTTAGCAGTCGTGGCCGTACAGTCAGGACTGGATTCACTCTCCCTGCCGCCCCCAAGGTCAGGTTCCGCAATGTGCCCTCCCCCCCCCATGAATAATGCCAACCGGATAGCCAAC
>NW_017306819.1:693089-727071 GCF_000935625.1 Nanorana parkeri
TTACTTAACTTTATTGCTATCACACAGGAACTAACAAGCCCCTGTTTGATAGCATTTGGAGGTGAAAGGTTTTCTTTACTGACCCTGTCACCTCCAATACATGAGTTCTAGCACAGCACTGTCGGCGGCCAGCGAGGAGAGGACAGAGTCGGGAGGACGGAGCCAGCATTGAGAGAGGTAGGTGCTAGGGTTGCCACCAGTCCAGGATTCACCCAGACAGTCCGGGTTTTGAATGCTTCATGGCAGCAGAAACCCAGACACAAGATGTCAGGCAGACAGGGGCAACCAAAATGAATATAGGGGCTACTGGCCGCCCACTGAAAATAGTCTCAACTGTGATATTTACATATGAATGGGCGGTGTTATTTACATATGAATAAGCCACGACTCAGTCTCCCAAAAAAAATGTCAGCGCATCGCTAGAGTGTTCGGGTTTCACTTAAAGAAAAGGTGGCAACCCTAGTAGGGGCTACCCTAGTAGACGGACAGCCTGCAGTCTTATTACAAGATTACTTATAAAGAAACAAGTGGTTTCCCCATTCTACATTTAGCTCTGCTTGTGCAAAGCGGGGCTAAATGTAGAAAACAAATTACCGCCCGGAACTCCATGTTTCGGGCGTTGGGAGACTTAAAACCGGTGCCGCCCCGAGGTGGCCTTGTCGGGAATCTGGCCCTGCGTACAGTACCTTGTAGTACTCTGTTATTCTTGTTAGCTGGCATGGCCGTACAGTACTGTGCAGCACTCTGCTTTTGTCAACTGGCGGAGCCCTACAGTACTGTGTAGCACTCTATTCTTCTTGTTAGTTGGCGGGGCCGTACAGTCAGGACTGGATTTACTCTGTCTGCTGCCCCGAGGCCAGGTTCCTCAATGCGCCTTTCCTACTCGCCAAACCCCCCTCCCCCCCCATGGAGAATGGCAGACCTGCAGGCTGCATACAAGTGATCTCGGCAACATTGCCGGAAACACTTATACAAGACAAGCGGCTGTTCATTAGCTCTGCTTGCCCAAAGCCGGGCTAAATGTAGAAAACAACTACCTGCCCGGTGCCCGGAACTGCATGTCCCAGGCATCGGGAGATAGGAATTCCAAACCCATGCTGCCCCTCTACTCCCTGCTGCCCCAAGGCTGTGCCTTGCTTGGCCTTGTTGGAAATACGGCCAGGAGTACAGTGCCGTGCTCTATAGGAAAATCTATCTTCAAGCCTTCCAGCTGAGAAGGTTATTATTTGTTGCCCACATTCCTATAGGGGAGATTTCCCTAACTTCCTGTCCCAGTGATGGTGGTCACTTGGCAAACAGGGGCATAAACTATAAACTTATACATAACAGAGGTTGTTAACCATCAACATTTTTTCAAAAGCAAAAAAAAATAAGTTTTTTCTTTAAACTAGTAGAAGTACCTGAATTCTGTTTTTGTTTAGCTTCTTGTAGTCCCCAGTACAGCAGCGTGGGGAGGGCTCTTTAGTTTTGCGCAATGCTGCCAATCTAACAGTGTGTATATGCTTACAGGAAGAAACTTTTAAATGTGCTGTTGCTTCTTCATTGTCCTGTCCCAGGCAGGGCCGGATTGCCCACAAGGCCACCGAGGCCCGGGCCTCGGGGCGGCGGGGCACAGAGGGGCGGCAGCGGCGTGGAATCCCCCGACGCTAGGAACATGTAGTTCTGGGCGCCGGCCGTTAAGTTTCTTTCTACATTTAGTGCTGCTTTGCACAAGCAGGGGTAAATGTAGAGTGAGGGAAGCCGCTTGTTCGTTTACAAGTGATCACCTGTAATAAGTCTGCAGCCTGTCCGTCCTCCCCTCCCCCCCAAACAAACAATAATAAGATTAAAAAAATTATATAAAAAAGTAAACGATAAGATAAATAAAAATTTAAAAAGGGAAAAAAAATACAAATAAAAAAGTGATAACAAAGTAAAAAAAAAAAAAAAAAGAAACAAAAAAGAAAATTAAAACTAAAGTCCCGGGTTAGACCCCATCAGGTTTTAGTGCTGAAGTGACCCAGGCTATCACTTATTCTGTCCCATCTAACAGTATTCACAGAGGCCATTGTGAGCTCTTTATTCCTAGATAGCAGCTGGGAAAACTCAGAACTTAAATCAGACTTTTGAAGTCAATTTTCACAGTATTTCTGCATGCAACATCATCCTTTTTCCAATTACCTGGAACTTATTTTTTTCTGTTGGACAATTAAACAAAAATAATTCCAATGGATAGAGGAGGGGTGTAGCTTGCTAAATTGTAAGTGAAAGTTTGTAAAGTGAATTTTACACTGGAGTTTTTACTGCTGCTATTTACATGAGAAAGGGAGCAATAAAGAACCTACAACAGCCTCTATACACCAATGGGAGAGCAAGAGGAATGGCATGGGCTGTTTTAAGTGCACTGAATGTCAGGGACATGGCTGTGCTGTCTGCCAGGGGCACCTTGATCAAAAGAGTGTCTGAACAGAATTACAGACCCTTTGCTAGGTCGAGCAGGTCACATACAGCGTTTGTATTTCAAAAGGGTATTTAATGCTGAACAGAGTGATGTGTATTCTTCCTTGATTCTTGGTGAGCTTTGTGTATTTCTTCCAAATCTGTGCAGTAATCCTGTGAGTCTTAGACCCCATTCACACGTAGCGACATACCTTTTGCAGCGGATCCGCACGGCCGGGATAGCGCGACTTTCGGGGCGACGTTCCAGCGACGATCCAGCGACGGTAGCGTGACCTTCTCCGTCGGGCTCCATAGAAAAAGGGCAAAATCGCGCAAAATCCGCCTAAAAAAAGGTCCGGTAGAAACGACTTGCGACCGCGACGAGCGACGCGCGACATGGATTTAAGACAGCTCCATTCAATAGCATTGGCCAGCGACTTCTCGCGATATCGCGCGGCAAAAATGCGCGATATCGCAGCGGAAATCGCGCGATAATTCGCTACATGTGAACGGGGCCTTAGAGCGTCCTGTAATAAAGACCGGTCACTGCTGCTCTCTCTCCTTGTGCAGGGTGACTGGTCTTGTCTCCGCCCCCTCCTGCAGATTTGTGTAGGCAGTCTGTAGTGGGTGGAGCCCGCTGGTCCCCTTCCACTGCTCTGCTCTCTGCACAGGCTATGTGCAGCATGGTGATAATGTTATCACCTTTAACAAGGCAATAAGTGGACAGATTTATATCCTGAGATACATTGAGAAATACAGTATACATATATTGAGAAATACAGTATATTTAAAAAAAATAAAATAAATTATGCCCAGAGTTCTTTAACACAATCGACTAAATACACAGATTAAATATATATAAGGGAGCGGTTTTACATGCCAAAGTATTTCTATTTCTGTCCATTTAGTCCTGCAATGTATACAGCCCTGTTACATAGTACAGCCAGAATGACACCACTTTGACTGGTACAGTTAGAACTGTAGAAGGCATACAGCGGTATCCTCTCTCTGCCATTAGCCTGCTGATTAGACTGTGGAAAACCAGCAGCAGACTGATGAGGCCATCTCTCTGCTCACTCTGCACTCCTCTTATGAGCATATTCGTTGTCGGCACATCTGCATGCAACTCACCTGATTTGTATTCCATTTCATTGTTAACCTCAGGGCCATTCCTATAATGAGGCAGCCTGGGGTGGTTGCCTCAGGTGGCATCTCATTGGGTCACAAGGGGGCCCCTTTCTGTCCAGAACATCCCAAGTTGTAAAGAGCACTTAGCAACCTGTGACGCTCTGTCCGGCATCCTGCCCAGCTTCTGGCAACCAGTGAAATCAGTGAGCTCAGAAGGATGCCGGACAGAGCAGAAGCCAGAGGTATTGTGCACCACCAGCACATCACTCACCCCTCCCCCATGCACCACCAGAACCCTGGGGAAGAGATGGCACCAGGATCCACCGTGGGAAGAAAGCACGCCGGTGGAGGCAGTGTGATGCTTGGTGCCAGATACCACAGCACACCTTCGGATATCCAGTGGAGTCCATGCTTCAATGGGTCAGGGCTGTTTTGATAGCAAAAGGTGAACCTATTTAATATTAGGCTGGTGGTCATAATGTTATGGCTGATCAGTGTGCGTGTGTGTGTGGTTGCAGGCCAAGTGTAGACATTATTGAAATCATATTTGGATATACTACTTTCTAGCTGTGGCAACCTCAAAGGAGGATTTTTTAGTTATGTAGACTCTTGTAGACTCTTCAGATTTCACCTTGATACTACAGCCATCAGCTACAAGACTTTAGATACTCCCCTCAGCAAGAGGGCCAACCCGAAGGTTTCCTGTGTCCTAACAAACAATGAAACTGCAAGCTGCACAGCATCATTGGTTGCCAGGACACTAGGGACTAGGCCACACAGCTTTGTTGGTTGCCAGGACGCTCGGGACTGGGCCACAAATCATCATTGGATGCTAAGACGTTGGCAACCCCACATAGAAAGCAGGTGAGCACACCATAACAGCCTAGCAACCAATGACACTGTGCAGGGTACACAGCGTCATTCATTGCTAGGACACAAACAGAGGTTCAGTAGGTGGGCAAGCTGGCCAGGCCATGTATCTATTCATTAAACTGTGAACAGCTTGGGTTCAGGTCAAACCCATGGTCAACCTTCTGACCCAAAGCTCATCTCTAAAGAAAACTCTGATTAAGATATGTTGTGTACACTTTATGACTTTAGCACAGTTGTAGTGTTTTCCTGGATCACTGATTGTGCTTGTGCTTGTAATGGCCAAGGCAGATTACGCTGCTCTACAGCTGGCCATAGACCAGTACAATTTAATTCACAAACATTTATCACAAACACTATTTTATTATAGTTAACTGTGTCAAATTGAAAAACAATTTTGACCGTAGTGAGGAAAAATATCAAAGGAGAAGGCTGGAAAAATTTCTACCAGTGAATGTGGTTTTTGTTCAGGAAACGCCATCCATTCCAAAATCCAATGTAAAAATCAAAAGTAATATGGAAGGACATTCGACAAGTCTCTGATGGCATTACATTTTCTGACTAGATTTTTCGCATGAATAGTCATGTCAAAATTTACCAGTGTATAGCCAGCTTCATATTTGTAATATGTTTGGATACATTACATGCCGCACAGGTAAATCCTAACACATCTGGACTTCCTTCAAGAAGTAAGCATTGTGCTTGTGTCCAGCCCCTTGGGTTAAATTGTAGCACTTCACAAAACAGGATTTTCAACACAACAAAGACATTGCAATAAAACGAAAGTGGATTACAGAGCAGCATCTGCTGTCATTGTTACCTTTCAAGTGAAACCCTTGGAAGTCATAAATGCCGGGATTTACTGTGTGCAGGCAATGCAGTCCATAGAATGACAAGACTGTGTGTAGGGTCATAGAAGGTATGTTAGGGATTGAGTGCAGACGTGTCTGGAATACAGCTATTCCAGAACTGGATCTGTACATGGGAGGACGAAAAATAGGACTTTGTGACTCACTTCGCCCAGCTTTCTCTTCACTCAAAAACATGACAGATACATAGGTTTATAGCTTGTGCCTTCATGCATTGACTCTTCATGTGGGAGGGTGAGAAACTGGAAAGTCTACAACTGTCTGGAAACATTTCAAGAAGATGTCCATACAAAGACTGCAATAGGGATACAGTTGGGTTGTATGAAGACCATATGGGTGCATGTGCAGTATGTGGCTCTTATTACCATAAGGCCCCTTACATGGTAATGATATTGAAACCAATGGCAAATGAAAATATCTGTCAGATTTCCCCATCACCATGTGTGGCAGATAAAAGTGTCAGACCAATCTGCCCTTAAATGTTTCACTTGGTTCATGAATTTTTTGGAGGGGGCTTTAAAGGCAAAGGCAGATTATGTCACTCTAAAGCTGCCCATACACTCTGGCTGGTGTCCCCCCAGCTCCCGGCAACCAGTGATAGTGATGGAATTTTTTTTTTTTTGACAATGGAGACCTATAAAGCCTAAAATTCTGAATTTGGCTTGCTATCAGCAGCCCTGCAGTCCGCTGTACTGAAGGACTCTGAGAGGGGGTGGGAGAAGCAGCACAATGAGCCAGTCAGTTAAAGGAGAACTATGGGGTTAGGGCTTTTCCCCATAGTTCTCCTAAGGGTAACGGGAGGACACAAACTAGTCCTCCCGTCACCCAAAGCTCAGTATATCGCGAGCTACAGCTCGCGGTATACTGAGACGCTGCAGCTGATGCGGATCCCGACATTTAAATCTGGATCCGCCAATCTGCGTGAGTGACAGCTGGCCTATCTAGAGGCAGAGCCAGCTGTGCCCGCCTCCTCCCACGTCTGTTCCGCCAGTCAGCGCTGGTGGATCGGAGCGGGGAGCGGGGAATCCAGCCCCTCCCCTGTCACGGCAGAGAGCCGTGACAGGATTGAGAGGTGAGCGAACGAAGGTATGTGTTCGCTCACTTCCCGATCTACTGAGCCGGCCTGTGACAGTCTCATTGTCACAGGTCGGCTAGAACTATGAGGTGAGTGAAAAGCACTCACCTCATAGTTCTCCTTTAAGCTTCAGTCCAAGGAGCATGTTAATAGAAGTAAAGAGCAGAGAGATGAGTGCACTGCTTCTCCGCAACTGTCCAGTCACAAGGTGGGGATGGGAAGTAGAACCGTAAGTGAAAATAAATCTGCAGCATAGAAAGACCAGGTCCCCTCCCCTGCCACACAGGTCTGTGCAGTCATGTGTATATATCGGGAATGTGTGTGTGGCCAAAAATACAAATCATTTGGAAGATACAAGAGCTCTCATAGATGCATTTCATATGTGTATTTAGCTGTATGCCTTTAGGTAAATCCAGACGTTAGATATCACATTCACACTTTTTCCTGATTTCTACATAAAGGAAATTTCCATAAAAAGCTGACTGAAGGCTCAGACAGACAATGACACAATGTTTCCCAAGGGACGTGAAGAAAAGAAAGTGCTAGTTTAATCTGTACAGAATTAAATTGGAGCACACAGATGGTAACATGAAGGCTGTCCCAGCCTTGGCACCACCACCATCTATGCCCCCACTTCAGTGGCGTCACAAGGGGGGTGCGGCCCGCACCCTGGTGCCACCATTGGAGGGGTGACACCAAAATGACTGACAGTGTCACTCCCTCTAAAAAGGGTGACACTGTCGGGCTCTTGGCCATTGACATAGAGCCCGACAGTGTCAGGAGAGAGGAGGGGACCCCGCAGCATACCTCATCCTGCCGGGTGAACGTCCCCTCCTCTCTCTGCCGGCGTCCATCACCAAGATGGTGAAAAAAAAATATATAAAACCGGAAGTGTTTCCAGATTTTAAAAGTCAAAATTTACTGTGGCTGAAAACACACTTTTGTGTTTTCTGTTTGATGCCTTTGGAATTGGAAATTATTAGGGATGCACCGATACGGCTTCCTGATTGGCGGGCAAGCCAGCTCCATGCTTCCTCGTCACCAGGGAGCATGGAGCCGGCTTCCCGGCTAGTCAGGAAGCTGGACGGTGAGTCATTGCCCTTTCACCGGCTTTGCCAGAAAGCCAGCTCAATGCTTCTTCATCACCTTGTGATGAGGGAGCATGGAGCCAGCTTGCCGGCCAATCAGGAAGCCGGTCGGCGCGCAATGACTTGCCGCCTGGCTTACTGATTGGCCAGCTTCCTGACCAATCAGGAAGGCAGGCAGCGAGTCATTACAAGCCGCCCGGCTTCCTGATTGGCCAGAAATCCAGCTCCATGCTTCCTCGTCACGTGACGAGGAAGCATGGAGCTGGCTTCCCAGCTAATCAGGAAGCCGGGCAGCGAGTCATTACACACTGCCCGGCTTCCTGATTGGCCAGAAAGCCAGCGCCATGCTTCCTCGTCACGTGACGAGGAAGCATGGAGCTGGCTTCCCAGCTAATCAGGAAGCCGGGCACTCGCACCGGCTTTGCCAGAAAACCAGCTCAATGCTTCTTCATCGCCTTGTGATGAGGAAGCATGGAGCTGGCTTCACAGCTAATCAGGAATCCGGGCCGCGAGTCATTACACGCCGCCCGGCTTCCTGGTTGGCCAGAAAGCCAGCGCCATGCTTCCTCGTCACGTGACTAATCAGGAAGCCGGGCAGCGAGTCAAACCGCTGCCTGGTTTCCTTAATGGGACTTCCAGTATCAATATTGGCGAGTACCAGAAAAAAAATATCGGTACTCGTACTCGATACCGAAAAACCGGTATCGGTACATCCCTAAAAATGATTATTAATTATTACATTTTAACATTATTATTACTATTATTATAATTACATTTTAAAAATATTAATATTATTTTTAATAGTAGTATTAATATTATGATTATCATCACCATTATACTATTGTGGTCGGGGGCTTAAAATACTGTATAATGTATAATCTAATATGGGCTGAGTTGTGCCGATAAACAAATGCGTCCTGAAGACTGCCCATGGCCGCACTGTTCAGGTACGCCTAAAAGAGGTAAAAAATAACAGATCGATTAGTATTAACAGAGTTCCTTAAAGCAGCATATAGCAATGAATACGGAATGAGTCATATTACGTAGCTGAGCAGTTGAACTCTAGTGCCGTCTTTATCTGAGAGTTATGTAGGACGTAAATAGCATGAGAACCACTGATGTACTTAGTGCTCTAACAAGGCCAGACGAGCACGATAAGAAGCTGCAGTGGCAGCATTAACCAACAAGCAAGGTCCATACTGGAGAGGAACCACAAACTCTGCCTTCTACCCATAAAATGAGCATGACTGCTGAAATGCAGGAAGTAAGTGACGTGACCCACGCCAGGTATTAACATAGAGGAGCTGTACCACATGACCCTCCTCCCTGGCGGTCTTATTATTTATTTATTTTTCGGTTCTTTTTAAAAAAAAAAAAAATTTTTTAATTCCCGCCGGTTCCACCCCCTCCCGACGCAGACGCTCGCAAGGGACGGAACCCGGAAGACAGATGCCGGCATCGGCCGGAGGACACAGCGTGGCTCAAGCGGCAAGGTAAGAGATACTACGCTGTAATCCCGAGTGTGGCTCGGGGTTACCGCTTATGGTACTGAAAATTAACCCCGAGCCACACTAGGGAATACCGCCAGGAAGGTTAAGTGGCAAAAATACACTTGTTAGTACATACAATCTTGCTTGTACGCAGTTAAAAACGCTAAGACAATTCTATATCAATCTACGTATATGTAATAGAAGTACCGCGGACAATGTGGCTGCCAATGTGGGTGCAGCTTCTCCAGCACAGTGCAATGCGGAGTTAGGAATACCATAATATTGTACAGGGAGGCAGGCGATAATCATAGCATGACAGAAACGCACACTGGACTATAGCCTAGATGTTATCATTACACGCATGAAACCTGACAGAGGACTGAAACTACTCACACGACAAATGCAGAGGGTGATATATCAGATACACCATGTGAGGACTAAGTCGGGCCTCCCTATCTAAAAACGTACAGAAGACGTGCAGACGTGTACACAGCCACTTGACATGATAACCTAGACAAATAATACAAGTGTTACTAAAATACTGTATGGTGCAATGGCCCTCGGCGTCCACACGTCTAATGCACATGCATTAAGGTGCCCATACACTGCACGATTATCGTACGAGAATCGCGGGAAGTCCCGCGATCGTACGATAATCGCAAAGTGTATGGAAGGCGTGCAACCGTTTCTACCGTACGGTCGCACGTCTTCCGTCGAACAAGCAGGCTGGAAAACCCGCAGAGAATCATACGATTCTCGGCGAGTTAGTGGCCTGCTTGTTCGACAACTGCCGAACGGGCCGTTGTGCACATGCGCACACTGCACGTTTGCAGTCATCGGAAGCCCGCCCCTCATTGCAGTCATCGGAAGCCCGCCCCTCATCAGGGGGGCGTGCTTGCAATGATCGCAAGTGCGATCTGCCTGTCCAAGATGGGCAGATCGTATGTTTTTTTAATTACTTTACAACCCTGGCAAGACAAAAGTCTTGCCAGGGTTGTAAAGTGTATGGCCACCTTTAGACGTGTTGAGATCACAGGTCCTTACACCGCCAGAGCCCGGGGGGAGAAGAGTCTGTGGGGAACGGTCTAGGATCAGGTGAGTATATCTTCCTTATTTTAGCCCCTAGCAACCGGACCAGCGCTGACTCGCCGCTGCTCTCCCGCACCGAAGGTAATTGAAAAAAATTTAAAACATAGCGCAAGCATCGGGGCATTTTGGCAAGTACAAGTACTTGTCAAAATGCCCTGTTTTTTCCGCCCTCACCCTGCAGCGTCCTCAGGCGGCCGCCTGACTTGCCTTGCGGTAGCACCGGGCCTGGCCCCAGACTAAAAAGAGCAGGGCGGGAGTAGTCCCACTGCAACGGTTAGTTTTTACATTTCCTAAAATAGGCAAAGGTGTGAGTGGTCCCTAAAAGATACACACTACAATAATAATGCTAATTATTATTATTATAGAGGATTTATATAGCGCCAACAGTTTGCGCAGCGCTTTACAATATAAGGAAGAACATTACAATCACAATTGATAGGCTCACACTGATGACACTCTGTACTTTCCCTTTAAATCCCCTTCCCTGCACTAGGCTGCATACTATGTTTAAAAATAAAGCCGTGCATCACCTAAGCTACAGAGGAAGCTGCAGACAGAGGACCACTTATCTGTCTCATTAAATGCTGCTTAATTCTGCATTTCCGTCACAGGAGTATCTGCAAGATAAGCAGTTCCTGCCTTTTCATAGCGCAGCTACAAACATAAATCCATCCAGGATTAAAGCTCTTCGTATTTTCTGATGTTTTAATAACAAAACCTAAAAGGAAGGAACATTCTGCTACATATTCCCTTTTATTGTAACATAATATCCTGTTTCTATCGCCGACATCTAAAACGCAAACAGTTGTCAGATTGTTGTATAAAAATAGAACATCTTGCGGGGCGGCGGAGCGGGATTTTTTACGGCCATTAGGAAGGGACGTATATTACCGTTGTGTACTTTGTTTTTTATTAGTGAAATAATCTGGCACAAAAACCTGCTCATTAAGGACGAGGAAATGAACGAGTCCGTCAGGTTCAGATAATGTTACCAGGTGTCTGGAGATAGCGCTCTGATATTGGTCATTTACAGCCCGGTGCTGCCAGCAAGCCGGCCGAGAAAACCCGTGGACGGTGGGAAATTAGAGCCGGTGGTACATTGATCGAATTGTGCCCATTTCCAGCCTGATTGCAAGCAAATTGGATCCGTGGGTGGGCTTGCTGGAAAATTGGCGGTCAAACAGTGACTGTAACCAATCAGCTGCAGTCAATTTTGGGGTATTCTGATGTATAACAGCTGGCAGAGGAGATCCCACCATCCATTTTCTTTTCAAAATGAGAAAAATCTTATGGTGTACGGACACCTTCAGGCTCCCTTCACACCTATGTGACAGCATTGGCACCATAATGCGTGGTACATGTGCGTTGCTGTGCGGCACAGCGTCATTGGTTGTTAGGACACCGGAGGTTCACAGCATCATAGGTTGTTATTGGGACTCCTAGCAGCCACTGGTGCTGTACGGCCCAGCCAATAGTCAACCAATGACGCTCCATGTGCCACAGAGTGTCATTGGTTGCCAGGATGCTAGCGACTGGACTGCACAGTATCATTGGTTGCTAAGATGCTGGTGGCCTCGCGTCAAAGGTTGTCATGACGCATTCTAGCAACCAATGACGCTGTGCGGCTCAGCCACCAATCAACAAATGATGCTGTGGGGTTCTGTCTCCAGTCAACCAATGACGCTGTGCGGCTCGGTCACCAATCAACCAATGACGCTGTGCGGCTCAACCACACATCAACCAAGAATGCAATGCAGCCCAGCCACCAGTCAGCCAATGATGCAGTGTGGCGGGGGAGGGGGCAGCGGGGAGCGTGAGTAGATTGCCTTACTGTGCTTGCGTGTTTGTAGAGACACATGCAGCTTCCTAGCACACACAAGGGTGGCTCCATAGGACCCTGCATAACAGGATATCAGAGCTCAGGGGATCAGCTGATTCTGCAGGAAACAAAAACATTTAAACATCAAGGAGCAGCGTCCATTGTAAGTGATTTCATCAGCAAAACCTTTTGACTTTAATATCAATTAAGCTAGCCATACACCAGGGGTAGGCAACCTCGACCCTCCAACTGGGGTGAAACTAAAAATCTCATCATGCCTCTTCCTCTGGGCATCATGCCTGTGGCTGTCAGTCTTGCAATGCCTCATGGGACTTGTAGTCTGGCTGCACTGCCTATCCCAGCCATACATCTTAAGATTTCTTATCACGGGCTGAATAAGGAAAATCAACTGATCCCCTCATCCACGTTAAACCGTGTACTTAAAGGAGAACTATGGGGTTAGGGCTTTTCCCCATAGTTCTCCTTAGGTTAACGGGGGGACACAAACTAGCGTCCTCCCGTCACCCTAGGCTCAGTATACCGCGAGCTGTAGCTCACGGTATACTGAGACGCCGCAGTATACCGTGAGCTGCTGCTCGCGGTATACTGAGACGCCGCAGCTGAAGCGGATCCCGACAATTGTGCCGGGATCCGCCCAGCTGCGTGACTGACAGCTGGCTCTGCCTATATAGAGGCAGAGCCAGCTGTACCCGCCCCCTCCCCCGTCCGTTCCGCCAGTCAGCGATGGCGGATCAGAGCGGGGAGGGTGGAATCCAGCCCCTCCCCAGTCATGGCAGAGAGCCGTAACAGGATCGAGAAGTGAGCGACCGCCGGTATGTGTTCGCTCACCTCCCGATCTACTGAGCCGACCTGTGACAGTCTCATTGCCACAGGTCGGCTAGAACTATGAGGTGAGTGGAAATCACTCATCTCATAGTTCTCCTTTAAAGGACTCTCCACTGCTAGCTATTGTATTCATGACCTGAGTACCTGAACAGTGACATGTACATGTGTTTGGCCAATAATTTTCCTAAGACAAAAATCGATTGAGAAATCCAATGTTGAGCAGAGACTGCCAAGCAGGAGTTGGACAAAATTAAATCAGGGCATGGCCAGCTGCCCTCTGTGGCCACCGGACGGCCTCCTGGTACCCAGCTCTCTTCCCACCATCTTACAGCGGATGAGCATCAGCTTATGCTGCATGGCGCATGTACCATGCAGTGCACACAAAAATAAAAAGCTGCTAGAGGTTGCAAGCAGGCTTGTTTTGGCCAAAGAGCGTTTTAATGGCCCTACTGTAGCGATGGGTAGTTCTGACGCTCCAGCTGTTTTGGAACTACAGGTCCCATAAGGCATTGCAAGCTCGACAGTCACAGGCATGGCTCCCAGAGGCCGAGGCATGTTGGGATTGGTAGTTAAAGCACAGCTGAAGGGGTGGAGTTGCCCACCTCTGTCCTACTGTCTAGCATTTGTTTTATTTTTTTTATGTTGACATTCATTTTAAAGAATGAGTGAACTTTTTAGACAAAGTTCACTTGTTTTTTTGCCTCCCTCCCCTGACCTAAACGATCCCACCCTCGCCTGCCACAGATCGATACTTACCGAGATCCGAGGGCCACGCCTCCTCTGTTTTCTGACGTCCAGTGATGCGAGTCTGTCTCTCCTGGCCGCGTCCATCTCCCTGTTTGGAGACGGATCCCTAAAGTCTATGGGGCTGTAATGTGCAGTTGCGGCCAGCAGAGGGAGCACTGTGGTGCTGGATGTAAACTAAAGCTGAACCGTGCCGGTCGGATCTCAGTAAGTGCGGATCTGTTTAGGTCAGGGGTGGGGACCAAAAAAAGTAGACTCTGTTTGAAAAAAAAAAAGACCTTCTCCTTCAGATTCTAACTCTAGCCAAACTTTTTTTTTTTGGATAGACTTGGGGCAGCACACTGGCTTAGTTGTCAGCACTCTTGCAGTCACAAGTTTGTTTCCCAGCCAGGACATTGTTTGCATGTTCTCCCTGTGCTTGCATGGGTTTCCAAGGGTGGCTCCATGGGACCCTGCAAGGGAAAGGAGCCGTTCTAATACAGGATATCAGGATAACAAAGACCGGTTACGGGTGCTCTCTCTCCTTGCAGGGTGACTGGTCTTGTCCCCGCCCTCTCCTGTAATAAAGACTGGTCCCTGCTGCTCTCTGTCCTTGTGCAGAATTACTGGTCTTGTCTCCGCCCCTCTTGTAAGAAAGACTGGTTACTGCTGTTTTCTCTCCTTGTGCAGGGTGACTGGTCTTGTCTCCGCCCTCTCCTGCAATAAAGACCGGTCACTGCTGCTCTCTATCCTTGTGCAGGGTGACTGGTCTTGACTCTGCCCCCCTCCTGTAATAAAGACCGCTCACTGCTGTTCTCTCTCTTTGTGCAGGATGACCGGTCTGTAGTGGGTGGGGCCTGATGGATCCCTCCCACAGGTCTCATCTCTGCACAGGCAATGTACAGCACAGTGATGGTGTCTCTGCTACTTTGACATGGTAATATCTGTGTTTACAAATGCATTTGGTGCACACAACGTGAATTTATAGCCTGGCTATTGAGGAATATAGTTTTTTTGTGTCTGGAGTTCTGCTTTAAGTCACACACATTACCAAAATTGCAAAAGCAAGCCGTTAATTTGACGAGAGGAGAAGATCTCATGCGAAACCTTGCAGCCGCCGGCAGCGATGGGGTTAAAGGTACGTGCAGCATCAATGGCAAATCGAATTCTGAAGGCTCTGATTCTGTTAATTTCATTAATACGTGCTCCTTGGGGAGCAGCCAGTGGGAGGGACGAGGGTAATGCAATTAACAGCAATTAGGACATCAAAATGAGGGACAGGTGCCTTCACAAACCTGAGCGCACACAAGATGATCAACTGACCGGCCAGTTTCCGGGAACTAGCGGGAAAAACGGGAAATTTGTTTTTCTGTGGGATTCGGGTGGCCCAGCCAGACAGATCAATAGAACTGAATCACATTATTTTTATTATTATGATTAATTTTTTATTATATTATTACATTAGAGCACCAACTAAAGGCAGACATGACTCAGGTAGCTCAGAGGTCCCTTTCCAGTACCCACCTCCCTTCAAACCCCCCTTCCCTGTTACCAATAACTACGCCACACAAAAGCGGGAGTTTAAATGGCCACAGCAGCCTTTTATTATAAATCCTTATAAATAACATTATAAATAACAATATCAACAAACCAAAACATACTGTATCAACTTGTTCGGTTTCAAGGTCCTTGAAGGCAATCGTACTCTTAAAATGGACCAGTATCTGCGGGCACCTTTCTTGTAACTGAATGCCCCAAGCCGCCATACACCGCCTCGGGGACGTAACTAGATTGCCCGCAGACCCACGTTGGTCCTCTATTCACCGGTCATACCCATCTGACTGTCCGACTACTGGAGGACACCCATACCACGGATGGGTCCCACGTCCAGATGTGTAACCACTGACAACTGCCTCCAAGGATCCAAACCGCAGTCCCCAGCTGTGACAAATACCCTTAAACACAAACCACCTCCTAAGTTCTTCCTCTGTTGCAGGACTCCCAACTGAACTTCCGGACTCCTCCTTCCTGGCAAAACTTCCTGAAGCCCCTTCCTGGATGACCCCTTCATCCAATCCCGTAAGTGACCCATCTATAACCTTTTCTATCTCTCCTTAACCCTTTCCTATCCTCGATTCCCCTTCACAGCCTTGTCATGCAGGCCTTCCGCTCATTCCTCTGCTATCCATAGCCTTCAGATAGCTAGGGTTGCCACCTGTATGGGATTCACCCGGACAGTCCGGGTTTTGAATGCTGTGTTCGGGTTTCATGGCAGCTGAGACCCGGACACATGATGTCAGGCAGACAGGGGCAACCAAAATTAAGGGCTACTGGCCCCCCCACTGAAAATAATCTTGACTGTGATATTTACATATGAATGGGTGGCGCTATTTACATATGAATAAGCCGCAACTCATTCTCCCCAAAAAAATCTCTATGCGTCGCTAGAGTGTTCGGGTTTCGTTGAAAGAAAAGGTGGCAACCCTACAGATAGCACTGCATTAAAAACAGACATGACTCACTGCATGGGCTCAGGAATACTTCCAAAAATCACTGTCTGTGAACACAGCTCGCCGTGCCATCCAAAAATGCAAGTTAAAGCTTTAGAATGCACAGTTTCTGGATCGTGTTCACATATCTGAACACGATCCAGAAACGACGCCGTCCTCTCTGGGCCAAAGATAATTTTAAATGGTCTGTCGCAAAATGGAAAACTGTTCTGTGGTCAAAGAATCCAAATTTGTCATTCTTTTTGGCAACCATGGGCGCTGTGTCCTCCGGACTAAAGAGGAGAGGGACCTTCTGGCTTGTTAGCAGCGATCAGTTCAAAAACCTGTATCTCTGATGGTATGGGTAGTGTGTATGTAATGGACAGCTTGCACATCTGGAAAGGGACCATCAATGCTGAAAGATATATCCAGGTTTTAGAGCAGCCTATGCCCCCATCCAGATGATGTCTTTTTCAGGGAAGGCCTTGCATATCTCAGCAGGACAATGCTAAACCGCATACAACATCTATGACGACAGCATGGCTTCGTAGTAGAAGAGTCCGGTTGCTTACCTGACCTGTCTGCCGTCCAGACCTTTCACCAATTGCTAATATTTGGCGCATCTTGAAACAAAAAATACAACAAAGATGACCCAGGACTGTTGAGCAGTTAGAACCCTATATCAGGCAAGAACTGGACAACATTCCTCTCCCAAAACTCCAGCAACTGGTCTCCTCAGTTCCCAGACGTTTACAGACTGTTGTTAAAGAGGGGATGCTACCCAGTGGTAAACATGGCCCTGTCCCAACTTTTTTGAGACGTGTTGCTGCCATAAAATGTAAAATTACCTTATTTTTTTCTTAAATGGTAAATTTTCTCAGTTTAAACATTTGATATGTTTTCTATTTTCTATTGTGAATAAAATTCGGGTTCATAAGATTGGCAAATCATTGCAATCTGTTTTTATGTAGATTTTGCACAGCGTCCCAACTTTTATGAAATTGGGGTTTTAAAAGGGAGATGCAAGTGATGCCAAAGGTAATAACTGTACTGAGATGAGTTGATGGAGGAAGTAAAAGTTCACTTTTTAGGTGGGGGTGGGATGGGCTTCCCTGAAGAGATGCATTTTCAGGATCTCCTAAAGATGGAAAGATTGGAGTATGGAGTTCCAGAGGATGGGAGAGACTCTGGAGAAGTTCTGGAGGAGAGCATGGGAGGAGGTGACGAGGGAGCAGGAGGTCTTGGGAGGAGCGGAGAGGATGGTTTGGGTGATATTGTGAGATGAAGTTGGTGTTGTACCTTGTGGCAGAGCTGTGGATGATTTTGTATGTTGTTAGTGTTAGTACTAAGGAGTGATCAGCGGAGAGGGGCAAACAATGGAGAGATCGGCACAGAGGGATTTTTTTCCATGCAATTATAACTAGCCAAAGTTCAGGATTCTGGTGGAGGTTGAAGGTGTTCCTCTTGAGCTGTTTCTTCCTTTTTATACTATGAGCTCTTTCTTTTTAATCATGTATCTAATAAAACTATATTTTTTATATAAATTACCGTCTTGTGTGCCTAAAAAACCCAAAGTCTCCATAAATCTTTTCCTTGTAACAGAGGGACAGGGGATAGAAGCCAGTGGAGGGATTGGCAGAGCGGAGGGTAGGATGGAAGTCAGTGGAGGCATTGGCAGAGGGGGGCAGGGGATGGAGGCCAGTGGAGGGATTGGAAATTGGGGGCAGAGGATGGAAGCCAGTGGAGGGATTGGAAATTGGGGGCAGAGGATGGAAGCCAGTGGAGGGATTGGTAGAGAGGGAAGGAGATGGAAGAGAGTTTGAGGGGTTGGTAGAGAGGGGTGGGGGATGGAAGCCAGTGGAGGGATTGGTAGAGCGCTTGTGGGGGATGGAAGAGAGTTGAGGGGTGGGGGATGAAAGCCAGTGGAGGGATTGGCAGATGTGGTGGGAGGATGGAGGTGTGGGGAATTCTTGTGTAATGACCCATTAGACCTTCTGGCGTATTGCATTACCGCATGTTCAATAACATGCATTGCGTTAAGGAAGCCCTTAAAAAAGAAAGGTCTAACGATGCAACAAAAAGCTAAATAACATAAAATAGACATGCACTTATTTTGGCACCACATCAAACCACAAATCACAATTGTGCATTACTATGCATTGTGGTGTGCTGCAACGCATGTGCATTGGGAATGTAATACCACATTATGGCCACTAGATGGGCTAAGGAGCATAGGAAATTTCTATATATTTCCTTTGCTCCTCATCTCCATCTAGTGGCGAGCGTGGGTATTACATAATTACATTAAAAATTACGTTTGACTATATGCTAATATACCAAGAATGTTCCTAGTTGCATCTATTCACACAGAACAAACATTCACAGAGATTTGCAGGGTGAATGACTCTGCAAATTGTTTATAAGTAGACCCCTTAATGTATTATTATTATTCATGACAAGAAGGTTAGGAGGGCCCTGCCCATGAGAGCTTACAGTCTAAAAGGGAGGGGCAAGTGATACAAAAGGTGGCATCTGGGAAATTAGTTGTTTGAGAGAGTAATAGTTTAGTAGTTAGGCTGAGGTGGGATAAGCTTCCCTGAAGAGATGAGTCTTTAGGGATTGCCTAAAGGCAGACAGAGTAGGAGATAGCTGGACAGCTTGGGGTAGGGAGTTCCAGAGGTTGGAAGAGTCTCTAGAGAAGTCTTGCAGGTGAGCATATAAAGATCTGGCAGTCTGCTATTCTGTATCATGCAGAGAAAGGGACGGTTGCCTATTACTTGATCTACAGAGAGTCTTGTGACCCCTTCCAAGCAGGCACACTATTGGACATCAATGATATATCAATGACCCTTCAAGGGGTAAAACAATTGAGGGAAAATGTGTCTTTCCCTCAATTAGTTTATCCCTTAAAGGCCATTGATTTTTGATAAGCCCAGTAGACACATTAAGGCCAAGTAATAAGTAACCTGGAAACAAACATAAATTGGGAGTTTCGTAATGTGGGAAACTACACATGTATCTGCCACAGCTGCTGCTTCCCAGGATGTTGTATATATAGGAAAGTACAGCCACCGTCACCGAGATCGAACTATAATCACCTCCATTGTGAGCGGGAAATTCTGGATTATGCAAAGTTCATTTGAGATAAAGCACGCTACAATACGCAATCTGATGACCAGGCCACCTGCAAAATAATGATCTAGTTATAGCCATGTGAAAAATGAAGTACACCCCGTGGAAATTATTGGCTTTTTCAACACACCAATCCGCCATAACATTCTGACCACTGAGAGGTGAAGTGAATAATATTGATTATAAAAGCAGAAATAATGGACAAGTGTAAGGATTTGAGTGATAAAAGGGCCAAATTCTGATGTCTAGACGACTGGGTCAGAGCAACTCCAAAACTGCAGCTCTTGTGGGATGTTCCCAGTCTGCAGTGGTCAGGACCGACCAGAAGTGGTCCAAGGAAGGCAAACCGGTGAACTGGTAACAGGGTCATGGGCAGCCAAGGCTCATTGATGGACGTGGGGAGCAAAGTCTGGCCCGTGTAGTCCGATCCAATAGAAGAGCTTCTGTAGTTCAAATTGCTGAAAAAGTTAATTCTGGTTCTGATAGAAAGGTGTCTGAACACACAGAGCAACGCAGTTTGTTGTGTATGGGACTGCGTAGCCGCAGATCGGTCACGGTGCCCATGCTGACCTGTTTCCACTGCCAAAAGTGTCTACAATGGCCATGTGAGCATCAAAACTGGACCATAGACAAATGGAAGAAGGTGGCCTGGTCTCATAATTCAAATTTTCGTTTACATCATGTGGATGGCTGGGTTTGGGCGTGTGTGTCACTTACCTGGGGAAGAGATGGCACCAGAATGCACTATGGGAAGAAGACAAGCTGGCGGGGGCAGTGTGATGCTTTGTGCAATGTTCTGCTGGAAACCTCTGGTCCTGTCACTCATGTGGATGTAACTCTAACACATACCACCGACCTAAACATTGTTACTGACCAGGTATACCCCTTCATGGAAACCGGATTCCCTGATGGCAGTGGCCTCTTTCAGCAGGATAATGCGCCCTGCCACACCGCAAAAATGGTTTGAAGAACACAACAATGAGTTTGAGATATTGACTTGGCCTCCAACTTCTTCAGATCTCAATCCCATGGATCATCTGTGGGATGTGCAGGAAAAACAAGTCCGGTCCATGGAGGCCGCACCTCCCAACTTAAAGGATCTGCTACTGACAGCTTTGTGCCAGATACCACAGCACTCCTTCAGAGGTCTAGTGACTCCACTAGTCAGGGCTGTTTATTTCAACAGTGCCCCTGATGATAAACTTGAATAAAACTTGACTTGTCAATTATTAATTCATCAATTCATAGGATCTAATGGTGTACTATGGAAAAAGTAAGTACACCTTATACTTCTTGAAGGCATTTTTGTATACCTGTCCACCAGTCTGTGACATTGAAATCAAAATTAATTTTGGACCACTCCTCCATGTTAAATTCCCCCCTGTTGCAGAATATTTGTGGGTTTACTTGCATGAACTGCCTGTTTCAAAATAACCCCCAAACAACATTTCAATGGGAATCAAATCAGGTCTTTGACTAGGGCAGTCCATAGCCTTCCAGAGCCATTCTTTGGTGGAGTTGATAGTGCGCTCCAGATCATTTTCATATCAAAAGGCCCATTTCCAGTTCAACCTCAACTTTTGGAAAGATGACCTCACATTCTCACTGTTCCTCTGTACACTAAAAAAAATAAAAATGCTTGTAAAGTTTGGGTTCTTGTGCTTCCCCCATAGTATTCTGCTCTAAGCCTATGCCCACGAGTGATTTGTAGTAAATTTGGCACTGCTCGGCACTGTTGGAGATCAGTGGTACATCAATAGCCCAGCCCACCAGGGGACAGCTGCAGATGTGAGCAAATGAGTTCTAATTTTGTTATATAGCTACAGTAGTGTGCACACAAGTAATGAGTAACCTGCAAACAAACATGGATTGAGAATTTTGTGATGTGGGGAACTACACATGTATCTGCCACAGCTGCTGCTTCCCAGGATGTTGTCCATATAGGAAAGTACAGCCACCGTCACCTGAGATCGAACTGCAAAGACCCTCTATGACCTCAGGGCACGTCAAAGCTGTGAAAGGGAAATTCTTTTTTTTTGCAACGATCTATCACAAACAAAGACACAATGATGTTGCAATACAGGGGCGTAGCTAGAAATCACATGGGCCCATAGCAAAATTTTGTATAGGGCCCTGTGATTTCTAGTTATGCCCTTGCAGAGACCACCTGATATCCCAAACAGCCTATCTGAAAGTGACACTGCAGAGCCCGCCATAGACTCCATATGGTGTGCTCTGCAGGGTCTCAGATGGGCTGCACACCTCTTACCGCCTCCAAGGTTCGCTGACAGGCCCCGCCTCCTCTTCCGTCACTGGGCCACACCTCCTCTTCCATCATAGGGCCCGCCTCCTCCCCTTTCTGATGCTGGGCCCAGCCTTCCTCCTCCACAGCTGCTGGCTGTCACTGACTCAGCAGGAGGAACAGGCCGCTGCACAGATCACTGACAGGTTGTCGGTGGTCTAACAGCTACACGTTCCTCCTCACACCTGCCAGTGACAGCCAGCAGCCTGAGATGCCATAGCGAACCAATCGGCCCGCACGGCATCAGGGGGATGTCCTGGCCGAGCCCCCCCCCCCTGTGCCCCGGGCCTTATAGCGGCCGCCTGGGGCGCTATGGTGATTGTTACGACACTGTTGCAATACACATGTTCATAGATAAATGTAACCATAGAGGGAGATATGATTATTTGGGACAAGTTGAAGGAGTATATCTGAAGCCAATACTTTTTTCTTGGTGTTAGAAAGAGTGGTGATGGTTTAGGAAGTCTGTTGGTTTTTATTGCTTTCCATATGGGGAGATTCACTCTTTCTTTGTCTTGGTGACCATTGTCAAGTAAGTGAAAATCCATCATTCTGAGTTGTCATTAGAAAAAGAATAGCAGAGGAATCTTCCAATGGGGACAATGAGGGGATGTAAGAGAAGGTTCGTAGTTTTTAATTTTGACGGTGACAACGAGGGGATTTTCCTCACTTACAGGTGAAACTCGAATAATTAGAATATCGTGCAAAGTTCATTTATTTCACTAATGCAACTTAAAAGGTGAAACTAATATATGAGATAGACTCATTACATGCAAAGCAAGATAGTTCAAGCCGTGATTTGTCATAATTGTGATGATTATGGCTTACAGCTCATGAAAACCCCAAGAACCCCAAATCCACAACCTCAAAAAAGTAGATTATTACATGCAATCAATAAAACAAGGATTGTACATAGAACAATATCGGACCTCTGAAAAGTACAAGCATGCATATGTACTCAGTACTTGGTTTGGGCCCCTTTTGCAGCACTTACTGCAATTACTTTTGCACGATATTCTAATTATTCGAGTTTCACCTGATATAGCCACAAATCTCATGTAGCAATATCTCATACATCATGGAGCATATCCCGAGAGATTGTCTCGTTTATCAATTGGACCAATTACCACTTCAATTTGTCTGTAACGGACATAATATTTTTGTTTACTATACATACATAAATATAGTGTATACAGTCCATACACACCATATTCCTTCTTGGGAACCTTGCAGCGCCTGTTTACAGTGCTTCTGCTGGCCCGCACATCTCCCTCTTCTGAGACCCTCTGCACATCTCCCCCTCCCGAGACCCTCTGCACGTCTCCCCCTCCCGAGACCCTGCGCACGTCTCTACCTCCCGAGACCCTCCACATAACTCCCCCTCATGAGACCCTCCACCTGGGACAACAGGCCGGCAGCACAGAATATGTACAGGTATGGTGCAGCAAAACTGCACATGAACTCCACAAGCTACTTTAGAAATATTGCCTGCTGTTTCTGTCCTGTGCTTTATTCTGCATTGCTGCATAATGTATTGCTGGCCTTTCTAGTCCTCTATAGCTGATGGCATTATTCGGCATTGCTGTATAATGTATAATGTATTGCTGGGATTTGTAGTCCTATATAGCCGGTGCCAATCTGCTTTGCTGTATAATGTATTGCTGGGATTTGTAGTCCTATATAGCCGGTGCCAATCTGCTTTGCTGTATAATGTATTGCTGGGATTCGCAGTACTGGAGCCCTGGCCCTCCAGCACTGTCCTAAAATCATTAGTCTGTGTTTTTTTTAAGAAAACTGTCACATGACAATAAAAAAGATATTGGTAATTGGTATTGGCGGGTATTCAGTGTATCCCTGATATATATATATGAGTATAGTAAGCAAGAATATTATGCCTGCGGCAGTCAAATTTAAGTGGTAATTGGTCTGGCTGATAAATGAGACAACCTCTCAGGATATGAGATATGGGAATTGCTACATGAGATTTGTGACGATATTTTTTATCATTATGTGTTTTAATAAAGACGAATTGTTTTATAAATCAAGTACACTTTGGTGTGTGAGTACCATTAAAGTCCGGAAAGGTTCTACCGACTCCCCACATTCTAGTTTCATTTGATGAACACACAGAAGAGCTCAGATACATTTATTTATGACTATTATTGAAGTATCCGAATTACTTGAAGGTAGATAAGGAGCAGTTATGGAGCTTGAAACATCAAAGATATGTTGGTGCTCGCTTATAGGGAGGTAGTTTAATGCCAGATGCCCACAAATACACTACAAGTTCCAGCGATATGCAAGGCCTTGGAACTGATTGGGCTCTGCCAATTTACTTCATTGTGCTTGTGTAAGGTAACCAGGTCTATTGCGCATGTACAAGGTCCCGTTTTTCGTACCATAGGAAAACGGGCACTTGCAAGCATACATACGCATCGGAACGTACGCGCACAGATGTGCTAATCTGGTGCACAGGAAGTGATGCAGTACCTCTGCATTGATCTCCCTATTTAAAGCAAGCACAACCTGGGCTTAGTTGCTGGATGGTCTTTCAGCTGTTCCTTGTGATCCTGTTTGCTCTGCCTGTTCAATGCTCCTGCATCTTGACCCGGATTGAACCTGACTGCTCCTGATTGCTGTCTGCCTTCTGACCTTGGAATTGTTACTGGACCTTGCCTCTGCCTCATCCCTTGTAGTTTGCTGCCCGACTGGTGTGACCCCTGGCTTGTCTGACCTCGACTCTGCCTACTGCTCTGGTACCCTGCTGTCCGCCTGGTGTGGCCCCGGCTCTGCTCTACCCGATTCTGATTATGGACTTCTGCCTGGCACGCTGTTGCCCCATCCACTGGTACCTGTGCTACTTGCTGTTTCTCAGTCTCTGTTCCCATCCTCAGAGTTTGGGTGACACAAGGTGCAAGGGGAGTCTCCTCATCCAACCAGTCTACAGCCAGGTACGTGATAGCTTGTCTAAAAGAGACAGCCCCCGCCCAAGCATGATCTTCACTTGGAGGTCTTCAGGGTGTCCATCAACTGTTGTCTATTGTCATGCGCACACACACAATGTGAGCTTGGAAGATGAGTCAATACTGCGCTTTCGTAGAGATTAGGCAGTACTAATGCTCCATCCTCCACCATACTGCCACCATCTAGAGCACAACACACTGATCCCACTACCAAAAGGAGCGTGGTCTACCAGCGTGGTCTACCAGCTCTTGCTGGACTGCATCCAAGTGAGTATCTCATACAAAATAAAACTGTAAAATGACGTGGACACTTATAAATGGCATATTCATTTGGGCTGCGTATTTAGATTGCCATCTGCATTACCAAGAAACACGACTTCCCTTCCATAAATACTATGAAATTATAATTTATTACCCATGGATAGAGCTCTCATCTATACTCCCAGTGCTAATGAGGACAAGCAGCTCTTCAGTACAAATACATAAATGCATCAACCTTTGTTGTTGCCTACGGCTGATTAGGTATACGTAGTTGTAGGAAAACATAGACACATGACACTAACCGAGCATTAGTCTTTGATCACAGCAAGAGTAAATGATCACCATTGCTTCCACAATGCAAGAAGAGTCCACCGTTGAAAGGCCTGGCTCCCGTAATTAGATGTTAGTCACACGGGGAGATGTCGGTGATCAGAGCAATAGCCATTGACTTGCATTACAGGTAACTCAGTTGTGATCGTCTGCCTCTTGTTTCTATTGTCTTTTTTATGTGAGATAAAATGACATCAATTCACGAATCTCACTTGTATTGTCATTTGATCGAGCCTTTAATAAATATGTAGACAACACTTATTGTTCAGGGTTGTGTATCCATACCCTCTGGCAGGGGGCGCGGGCTCACCCAAGGCTGGGAGTCTAAAGGTGGCCAAAAGTCTTGCAAGGGTTGTAAAGTAATTTAAAAAACGTACGATCTGCCCATCTTGGACAGGCAGATCGTACTTGCGATCATTGCAAGCCTGCCCCCCAATGACTGCAATGCTGAACGTGCAGTGTGCACGTGTGCACACCGGCCCGTTCGGCAATTGTCGAACAAGCAGGCAACTAACCTGCCGAAAATCATACGATTCTCTGCGGGTTTTCCAGCCTGCTTGTTTGACGGAAGATGTGCGACTGTACAGTAGAAGACGTAGGACCGTACATTTTGCGATTAGCGTACGATTGTGGGATTTCACGCGATTATCGTACGATAATCGTACAGTGTATGGGCACCTTTGGTGACAGTTGGCCTTCACCAGAGCTCATAATGGTGGAGAACCCTAGTGGTCCAGGTTTTCTGTAACCCGGCACCAGGTCTTAGACCTCAGGATCACACTACCAAGGGAGTGTTTGGAACGAAAAGGCTACAGTGCAGAGACTGTTTGAGTATGTAAAGCAAGAGAGTGGTCATTTCCAGTCAGAGGGCATGGCAGGCAAGAGAGCAGTGGCGTCACAAGGGGAGTGCGGCCCTCACCCGGGTGACACCATTGGAGGGGTGACCCTAAAATGACTAACAGTCACTTTGGTGTCACCCCCTCTAAAAAGTCGGGCACTCTGTCATGGACCGAGAGCCCGACAGTGTCAGGAGACAAAGAGGACCCGGCGGCATACCTCATCCCGTTGGGTGAATGTCCCCTTCTCTCTCTCCGGCGGCGTCCATCACCAAGATGGCTGCCGGCAGGCGTAAATTAGATGACCGTGCATGCGTAATGTCATAGCGCACACGCGTGTTGACGACACGCACAATAACGTCACTGCAGGGTGTCAGACGGTCTCCGCTCCCGGTGACACCCGGCCTCAGGACGCCCCTGCAAGAGAGTAGGCATGTCTGGGTAGAGGTCATGGCAGGCAGCAGGCAAGATAGTGATTAGGTCCAGACAAAGATCAAGGCAAGAGACTAGTGAGGTCCAGACAGAGGCCATGGCAGGCAGCAAACAAGAGAGTGCTATATATTTGTTCAGGCACCATCCAAGCTCAGCTTCTATTTCCTGGACTGTGATGCATCTCCTAGTGCTAGTGCAGTTGTTGGTTATGTTCACAAATGCCTGCAAAGGACCGGATTTATTCTCTCTGCTGCCCCAAGGCCAGGTTCCTCAATGCGCCCCCCTAACAACCAGTGGGTGGCCCTGTCAGCACCCCTCCATTTTTACGAACTGACCATGGCGGGCGCCGGATGTCAAAATACAATAGCTGACGGGGCAGAGTCAACATTTGATTTTTCATAATAAAAGGTAGAGGGTTTTTTTTTTAAGGAAGCTTTGTATTGTGACACGTCAGGAATTTATTATAAAGTTACTGAAAGGTCCACTTGAAAGCTGACATGAATGGTGAAAAGTTTTTTACTGAAACATAATCTCTCAGGATATTCTGGAAGTCTTTCCAGATCCATAATACAAATTTATAGGACAGAGGACCCCAGTGCCCAAAGAGCTCGAATGAGGATGAGTCTGGGCAGGGCTCCTTTTATGAAAAACAGGAAGTGCCAGAAGTTGGGTGGAGGAGATAAGGTGGTCATCCATAATTTATGTCACACAACTGAAAACAAATGCCCCCCCCCTATCATATTTCATTGGAGATTCCAGCCCCTCCACCCCAACACCTCCCAAGTTAACTATGGAAACTGTTCCCCTTTTTTTGTTATTGTTGTTCTCCAGAAGTTCAGTGAGAGGAACATTTTTGTGACATTGTATCCTTACAGTTACAAATTATTTCTCTTGTTGAGCCCCCGTGTGTATGGCCAGCATTAGCCTTGCTCCTATTAGTACCATATGCCTGTAACAAAAAGCAAGGACGGTAAATAATTAAGTAAATACTAATAGTGAGTAAACCACTCAATCCCGTTAGACACATTTTGTGAGGGGATACATTTCCATGTGTAAACAATGCCATATGGTCAACAGTGTCACTTTTGTCACCTAAAGTGCAACATGGCAACAAAAGAGCTTCTCTCTTATCCAAATGTCCCCTAATAATCTTCTTCACCTCAATTCTCATTGCTTGTTAACTTGGTTCTAATAATCTTCTTTGTATCTGGGAATTTATAAAGAACAAATCTCATTTTCTAATGTTCAGCTGTGTTTATCAAAGGATGAACATTCTGGTCTCAAGGTTAGTTCATACCATAGGCAGTGCGTTCCAGTCCGATTTTGGACGGAACGCACTGCATCGCGGCCGGCTCACTTTTTTGCCAGGCAGGAGGGGGCATGGCGGGCCATTGAAGTGAATGGCACCGTAGCCACACCCCCCGGCTGTAATGCGATCGCTCGCATGGGATCGCACACCACATTGTGCCTGTGTTCAAAATAGAGCTTGCAGAATTTTGACCGGACCGCAGGCACAATGTGGCTTGCGATCCCGTGCGGGCGATGGCATTGCGGTCGGAGGGTGTGGCTACGGTGCCATTCACTTCAATGGCCCGCCACGCCCCCTCCTGCCCCACTAAAAAGTGAGCCAGCCACAATGCGAGGCAGTGCGTTCTTGCCAAAATCGGGCCGGAATGCACTGCAACTGGTGTGAACGGACCCTTAAAGGAGAACTATGAGGTGAGTGCTTTTCACTCACCTCATAGTTCTAGCCGACCCGTGACAATGAGACTGTCACAGGTCGGCTCAGTAGATCGGGAAGTGAGGGAACGCATACCGGGTTCGCTCACCTCTCGATCCTGTCACGGCTCTCTGCCGTGACAGGGGAGGGGCTGGATTCCCCCCTCCCCGCTCCCATCCGCCAGCGCTGACTGGTGGAACGTACGGGGGAGGAGGCGGGCACAGCTGGCTCTGCCTCTAGATAGGCAGAGCCAGCTGTCACTCACGCAGCTGGGCGGATCTCGACATCGATGTCGGGATCCGCTCCGGCGTCTCAGTATACTGCGAGCTGTAGCTCGCGGTATACTGAGCCTAGGGTGACGGGAGGACGCTAGTTTGTGTCCTCCCGTTACCCTAAGGAGAACTATTGGGAAAAGCCCTGACCCCATAGTTCTCCTTCAAACAGGCTCTATCTACACCGACCATAACATTCTAAACAATGAGAGGTGAAGTGAATAACATTGATTATCTCATTACAATGACACCTAGAAGAGGGCGATATATATAAGGCAGCAAGTGAACATTTTGTCCCTGAAGTTGATGTGTTGGAAGCAGAAAAAAAGGGCAAGTGTAAGGATTTCAGTATTTAATAAGTGTCAAATTGTGATGACTAGACGACTGGATCAGAGCAACTCCAGACCTGCAGTTCTTGTGGGATGTTCCCGGTCTGCAGTGGTCAGGACCGACCAAAAGTGGTCCAAGGGATGAAAACCGGCGAACCGGAGACAGGGTCATGGAGGGCCAAGGCTCATTGATGGACTTGGGAACGAAACCTGGCCGTGTTGCCTGATCCAATAAAATAACTTCTGTAGCTCAAATTGCTGAAAAAGTGAATGTTGGTTCTGATAGAAAGGTGTCTGAACACACAGAGCATCGCAGTTTGTTGCATATAGGGCTGTGTGGCTGCAGACAATTCAGGGTGCTCAGGCCGACCAGTGTCCACCATCAAAAGCACCTACAATGGGCACATGACCATTAGAACTGGACCAGGTGGCCTGGTCTCATGAATCTTGTTTTCTTTTATATCATGTGGATGGCCCAGTATGTGCGGCAGTGGTCTCTTTCAACAGGATAATGCACCATGCCACGCTACATGACTGGTTCAAGAATGGTTTGGGGAACACAACAATGAGTTTGAGGTGCTGACTTGGCCTTCAAAATTTCCAGATATCAATCCAATTGAGCATCTGTCTTGTACCAGATAGATAGACAGATGGTCATGTAGCAACGTGTTCTTACCAAGAACCGTTATTATATCCCCACTCCACAGCCAACTATCGGAGAGAGAGAAACAGAATATATTTTTGTATTATAATTATATGATCTTAGGCTAAATCCTACACACAGCAAAATATAGACACACACATGTGTATATATAAAGATCAGAGAACCTATTTACACAGGAGCATGTATTTTTTTTATAAGCCACCTGCATTAGACATGGCACTTCTGAGTAATTTACATTTTCAATACTATCCAATTAATCTAAAAGCCAGGCTGCAATGCAACGTGTTTCCTAATTTAAACTGCAAAGGCTAAATGGAAATGACTACAAAAAAACAAGCTTCTGATGTGAGGTCACCAGCAATACTTCTGTTTACTGATATAACGGGACTTTGTGCTATATCAGCCATTCTCAACTAGGGTTCCATGGAGCCCTAGGGTTCCTCCAGAGTGTGCTGGGGGTTCCGTGAGTTGTGGCTGCTTGTCCTCCCATTTTATGGTGCCTGCATAGTTTTGGGGCTAACACCACTTGGAAAAGCCAGCATGTTACCAGTCTTCAGTCACTGTCCCGCCATTGCTTCCTCAGCTATCTGACAAAGTCACCTTATGGTTGGCCTTACTCCCCTACTGTATGCTGCTTTGTTGTATATGTATTGTTAGGATTATGTATCAGTTGTAGATTAATTCTCTAAACATCTTTTTTTGGACAAAATTGATGGAGCTGTATAAATCATTAATTATAATGGAAGAAACTTACATTAAATATTCATAGTGTGTGTATAGGATACCTGCACAGACTAAGTGTTTTTTATTTGTTTTTGTAATGGGAGAGAACAGCCTGAGAACAACAGGGGGGATGTAACGGAACTATCAGAACGGAACTATGTCCCAAACAATAAAGCTTCATTATTCATTTAAATTAGGCATGACATTATTGTAGGTAGAGGTTAAAGGGAACCTATTTGGAGCTGACACTGTTGGCTTGTCTTTATAGGTGTAGGCTTCAGGGTTGTCATTCTGATCCTTACTTTACTACCTAGTAGACATGTGCATTCTGATTCGGACGAACCTGCAAATCAACGAAATTCAGTTGATTCGGCGGTTCATTAGAAACTGAAATAACAAATTTATATATGCCCGAATATAGTAAAACTATATTCGGGCATACATAAATTTGTTTGCAGAACGCACGGCGGCCATATCGGATTCGGTGACGATTGCCGCGCGGATGTCACCCCATTGAAATCATTGTGGCCCGGGGGTAATCGCTGTCTGCAATTATGCAGGGCCACGCAATCCCGGGACACGCATTCTCGGATCCTGAACATACGGGCGCCGCCATCTAGGTGTATACCAAGATACACTCAAAGATGAGGGCACACAAGCGCAGAACGTGCCGGAGGCCAACATGGCCACCGCTCGTTCTGCATTTTCTGTGTGACATCACAGGCTGAACGAGCAGTGGCCATATCGGCCACAGGCGCGCCGCCATCTTTGAGTATATCTTGGTATATCTTGAGTATATCATGGCCGCCGCTCGTACTGCATTTTCTGCGTGCGGTTTCGGATTCGGAGGCTCGAAACAGCCCGAAACAGCAGAAAAATTTGTTTTCTTTGATGAATGAATGGAAATGTTTTCCATTTCCATTCGTTTTATCAGAAAACGAATTTGTAAGCCGTGCACTTGTCTACTAACCTAGTGTGTGAGTAAGCAAGCAGAACAGGAGTACAGACTGTGGAGACTTCAAGTGTATCTAAGGGCCGGTGCACACCTTGGCGATCTGTGACCGCACGGCAATCGTGCACGATACCACGTGGATTGCTGCACGGTCACGGAGTCGACCATCACAGACGATCGCGCTGTGTGTGTCACTATTTTATAAAACAGCCGTGAGTGCTGCATCGCAAAAAAAGGTATATTATGTGATTACCGCGCGGATGTCACCCCATTGTCTGCAATTGTGCAGGATGGCGCAATCCCAGGGCGCGCGATCTCGTATCACTCATGTCTGCACCGGATCTAAACTGAAAAACAAAAATCACACAGGCATTCCTATCAGGTCCATCTGTCAGTTCTTCAGGAGGACCTAATAGCTAGTCTATGGGCAGCCAGAACTAAATGGACGTGCATCCATTTACATCTGGTTACCCCTGGCTCCACTCAGGTCCAGAAAAATAAACAGCTTAGAGTTCCATTTTGAAGGACATGATTGTGCCAGATCAGAGGTAATCTGATGTAAACTTGTACAATTGTCCAATTAAAACCAATTTCCCATAGACCAACATGGGTCTAGTACATGGATGTCACAATGGTGACATCAGCTCCAATCATCAGGGGATCCGTGCATGGATTTTTCTGAAGAACGGAACTTATGGTGCCCATCTTAAGAGCCCTTAGTTTTTTTCAGGCTACGAAAATTTTCAGCAAGCGCAGAAAATACCTGTTGATCCTGCCAGAAATGCAAGAAGTGCAAGCAAAACCAATGTTGTCTTTCATTTGTAATCTTCCAAACCCCATGAATTTATCATGTAATAGGGATAAAGAAATGTTTAAGTTCAGCCTGGGTGACGACCATGCCTTCGTCCATACAGCAGAGAAGTGACACCATAGGTTAAGCCATGAACGGACAGGAAGTGTGTTAGTCACAGGATCGCTAGCTGAAAATAAAGGGAAAATAGAAAACTAATGCAACCACCTCATCTAAGGACTAGTAAGCTGAATATATTACATATTTGCATTTAGATATGCTTTCACTGGTTGTTCCAGGTCAGTTGGTTTTGGAGAGTTTTTGGTAGACCACGCTTCATAAATAAAGAACTTTTAGGTGCAGCAATACCCTAGATATTCCTATTCTCAATTTTATTTGTGAGGAGTAATTGTTTCAACCCAGTGGCTCGTGCCAGATCATCCACAAGAAAATTTAAGCAAGAGCCTAGGGCTAGTGGAAGTCCAGGGCACCCAACTATGATCATCGGGTGAGGGGGTAGAGCACCTGACTGTTACATCATAAGCAGTAGCGTGTCCAGGGTATGGCACATGCCCTTGGCACCACTTGAAGGGGCAGGGGTGCCACTCTCTGGGTCAGCGAAAGTTTGCCGACCCACAAAGACAGATTACTTTTTTCTCTCCCTACCCCTCTCCCATACACATCTCCCTGCTCTTAGCAACCAGAGCAGGCGGATATACTACACCTCTGATCTTACGGGATGAACTTGTAAAAAAGTTGATGTCTGTAGGACTTGACCATGCCAGTACCGGCAATGCTAATGGCACAGCTTCTTTGCACCTACGGTATTTCATATCTAATCTAATGTCAATCAAAGGGCTAAAGCTTCTATGGTCCCTAGGGGCCCACTCTGCCTTATTCTGTCTCTGCCTCCTTTAAAGTAAGCAATTCAATCTCCAAACTCTATTGTCACAGGTTTATTTTAGGGAAACCACCATGCAGCACGAACCATGCCATCAATTGGACCAGCTGGGAGCATTTGACGTAAAGTACACCTTGCCTCGGCAGTCTAAGAAAATATGAGTGTTGGTTCCAAAGGGGATCTTCCGAGGATCCGACCACTTTTAAATGATTGATTAAAATCCCTTCTATCAGGACGGCTGATTGGAGTCAATTTGTCAGTGAATTCCTCCATCAGACAGTAGCTTGCTCTTAGAAGCCTGACATAAATTGCCTGACAAAGACCCCCTTTTGTCTTCTAAGCTCTGTGTTTATGTGGCCTTTATCTCCCATAGAATTTGTGGTCTTAAACTGCCCATAACAGCGACTGTGACTAATCTATGTAATGTATGTGTTTGTAAGGGGTATTGAAGGCCATCCTACTGCAGACAGACAGAGCTTTCATGATGGCAGACTAATTAATTCAGATCTCTAGGTAGTTTTTAAACCTCAGCTTTTAAAAGCCCATTTTACTGCAGTGCTACAACTCGTGCAAAAACAATACAAGTTTTGTTGAACACTTGGATGGCTGGAACGAAACTGAATTTCTCCACTTACTCAAAGGTTACTATGTTAGTTCAGCAAGTAGCGTTTTTACCCTTAGGGGCCTATTTGGTCTTATGCGTGCGGGTTTGTAACGTGTGTTGCAATGCATTTCCTATTGGCCATTGACAAGGTTCAGTGCACCAAAAAAAAAAAAAAGGTATCTGGCCCAATTTTGGCCAACACAAGGATGCATAATGGATGTCTTTTTTTACATCCATGCATTATGGTGTGTTGAAGGGTCAAGTGCATTGCTTATTGCATTGACATGTGTTATGGTCCATTTGAATTAAATTGGATGTCCCCCAAAATGCATGTACTACTACGTAGTAATACACAAAAAAAGAGTGAATCCTGCCTTATACAGTGGGTTCATTGGAATTAGGGATGTGCGTAGGCTTGGTAGCCTGATTCCCCACATCACAGCTACATGTAACAAAAGGTCAGGGAATGACTTGGAAGGCCGGGGTTGTCAGTTTGCACCAAGCCCAGACACATCTCTAATTGGAATCTGTTGCCTCATTTTGTGCAAGGACCTATACTACCTGTATACCTTCCTGCAGTCCAGCACTTTTTAGTGCATGACAATGCATTTCAAATAGGAATCCCATTCTTTCCTATGTGGCTGGATCACACCAAAGGTCTGCTGTCTAATGTGTTTTATAGGGGCCTATTCAGACCTAGATGTGTGTGTTACCGCATTTACTGCTATATATGCTCATTGGAGTGATTGGGCCCTAAGTGTGTCCAGAGGCCTAAGGTAGATGATGATATCAGAGGACATGCACATGACCCCATTTATAATCCATTAAAGGGAATGTGTAGTCTATTTCAATATACAGTATATATAT
>NW_017306819.1:727219-741108 GCF_000935625.1 Nanorana parkeri
ATATATATATATGATATCAGCTTGATATAAATAATCTTACTAATATGTGCTTTTGTTGAAAACACATCTTGTTTCTAACTGTTATTTGTAATTATATACAGTATGTACATGGGGGGGGAACCATCTTTGTTCAATAGATGTGCAGGCTCTGCATCTTGCATTGTAGTGCTGCACAGTGGGTGTGTAATAAAGTCATATTGGCTGTTTGCAAGGGAATTTGCACTTTGCAAGGGAATTTTCCGTGACCTTAGTGAATGAGGTGAGGCTCTGCTGACTTCCATCATCCAATCATGCGAAAGCATAAAAAAATGCTTTTTTAAAATGTTCTTACACTTGATTGGGTATTCTTTCTTCACATTTATTAAGCTAAGGCAAAATTCCCTTGCAAAGTGATCAGCCTGCCTGTAGTGTATCAACCCCTATGAGTCAATGAAAACAATGCACTCCCTGTGTGGCTGATATCTCGACAGACAGACAGACAAAGTAATTGCATGAAGCCGCAAAGATCTTCTTCAATCTACAAATGTAAAATATAGGGCTGTGCAAATTAACGAATAATTTCTCGATTAATCGTTAATCTTTTTGATCGATTAAACATTTTTTGAAACTTTCTGCATGAGCGCCAGCCAAGACATTGGCCTATACACATACAGCACAGCAATGAAGTAATAAAATGAACTAGGATCACACTAATCCAGCACGTTATTATTCTGAGTTGCCCCACTCAAGCGGTGGCCATATTGAGTGGGGCACGTGAGATGAATAACGTGCTGGATTAGTGTGATCCTAGTTCATTTTATTACTTCATTGCTGTGCTGTATGTGTATAGGCCAATGTAGTTGGATCTGCATGTGCGTTATAATTAATCAAAATTAATTGATTACAATTTTTTTCGATTAATCGAACACGAAAATTTTAATCAGTAACAGTCCTAGTAAAATAATAATAATAACATGGATGAGCGAACCTGTAAAAATGTGAGTCAAATAAAAATGTTCCCGGGTAAAAACACGATATCTTATCTTACAATATCTTACAATATGCGCCCGCTGCAAATACATTCTACTCTCCCAAGATTGCCATAGAATACAAGAATAACCTACAGAACGTGCGGGCTTGTAAATCTTCCAATAGGACACCCACATCCCAACTCTGAATTCTATCTATCTTCCTGCTATCCATGTGATTTATGTGTATGGGTGTTAGAATATCAGGAGAGACAACAGTATCATAAATGAGCTCTGTTACATCATATCTCTGAAAGGGAAAACAAGGGCCGCCGTCGTGAAAAAGAATCTTCAGCATTTTGTTATCTTATCACATGACAAGCTGTTAGGACAGTAACAATGATAATAACTAGGTAGTAATGACAGTAACAATGTAACAGTGACTATTACAATGTAACAATGACAGTATTAATTTAACAATAACAGTATCAATGTAGCGAGGACCGCAACAATGTAACAATGACTATTGCCATGTAAGAATGACAGTATCAATGTAAAATTGTCAGTAACAATCTAACAATGACAGGAACAATGATAGTAATAATGTAACAATGGCAGTTACAATGTAGCAATGACTGTTCCAATGTAACAAACAATGTAGTAATGTCACTAACAATGTAGAATTAACAGTAACAATGTAAGTGCCAGGGCCCTGTTGCAGCTGCAACTTCTGCAACCCTGGTAGTTCTCATGAAAATTCCAAGTATCAGCTCTGGTATCTGAACATCCCTAGTAACAATGACAGTATCAATGTAACAATGACCGTAACCATGTAACAATGACAGTATCAATGTAACAATGACCGTAACCATGTAACAATGACAGTATCAATGTAACAATGACCGTAACCATGTAACAATGACGGGAACAATGTAATAATGTCAGTAACAATCTAGAAATAACAGTAACAATGCAACACTAACAATGATAGTTACAATGTAACAATGACTGTTGCAATAGAACGTTGTCTGTAACAATGTAACAAACAATGTAGTAATGTCAGTAATAATGTAGAAATGACAATAACAATGTAGCTTTGACAGAAACAATGTAAGTGGCAGGGCCCTGTCGCAGCTGCAACTTCTGCAACCCTGGTAGTTCTCATGAAAATACCAAGTATCTGGTCTGGTATCTTAACATCCCTAGTGCCAATGTAACAATGTCAATAACAATGTAGAAATGACTGTAACAATGTAGCAATGACAGTAATATTGTAACAATGACAGTAACAATAAACATCTTTTATTTGCTCCCTTTTGGTCTGTTAACATACCATTAAAAGTGTTTTATTGAATTGAATCAAACATTGCAAAAAAATACATGTCCTGTGCACTGTGCAGTCTTAAAAAGTGCCATCAGCCCTGCCATGTTCTCCTTTGTGGACGACAGAGGGAGGTATTCTGTGGCCTCAATACACTTTCCTGTCCTAAGGTGACAATGCTGCGGTAAGTGTTAGCATCAGGGTTACTCTTTGGGTTTTTGGATTGTTGAATGGAGCTTCCCTGAACCTCAGGAGCTATTCCAAGCCACCAATCCCTTAAAAACCTCCCCCTTTAGCCTTCCCCATTGACTCTAATGCATTTCAACAGACAGCGTAATTATTAGTGAATTTTCACCCCTCCATATTGTTCATATATAGTCTGTATGTAGATGGGAGCAGCAACATTTGTTCATTACATCTACTTGCTGCGTTCAGGCTTACTAGTGCTTCACAATAATTCTGTGTCAGTGGAAGACTGAATGCAAGTGATCTATAACTCTTCCATCCAGCGTATAGCTGGGCAGATGCCCTTCTCCTGACATTACCATCACTAGATGGCGCTGAGGAGCATGGGGAATTCCTGTGCCATTCCACACCATCCAGTGGTGGCAGTGCCACTATACGCTGGGTGCAAGATTTATAAATCACCCCCTATGTGTCTTACCACTGCTAAGAGAAATGTGTGAGATTGCTGACCTCTCCAATACTTGTTTTCTGGCTGTCATGCTGATCCAATTCAGTACTGTGGTGAGTTACTGAACCAGAAAAAGAATACATATCAAATATGTTCTGGGCATACAGTAAAGCCATATACTAATTATTTTCTCTAATTCTGCCCATGGGGGAGGGAGGGGGGTTTCCCCATCACCCATCACTTCTCCTTCCCAAAATCCCCCCACCCCACTGACAGGCTCCTTTGACAAAAGTGTATGGCCATTTTAATATTAAAAGATGGGCTGAGCTAGAAAAATCACTCGATTCCCTGATCCATCCCTGATCGAGTGTGGATGGAGGAATCTCTCCTGCCACTTATTGTATTCTGACATTTGGGACCCAGAATACCCAAACATGGACTGCATCTGATTAGCTTTAGTCACTGCTTGGCCGACAATTTTCCATCTGGCTCCTTCAACAAAAAGTCAATTGTAAAACCGACTTTCGTCGAGCCGGGTGGTGCCAGGAGGGCCACCCACTGATTCAATTTTGGATGATTCAGCAGAAAACAGACAACATCTACCCAGATATTGCCAGCTTAGGACAAATGCATGGGATGCCATTGCTGATCTCTGCAATGCTCGTCCAATTGTTGAATCAATATCTCTCCATGTACTCAGGGGCAGGGCCCTCCTTACCATCTTGTCTTGCGTTGTATTGTGATTGTAATGTCTTCCTTATATTGTAAAGCGCTGCGCAAACTGGCGGTATATATATATATAACTTGTGTAAAAATAATACTCATAGACAGCCAAGCAACTAGCATTTTATATCAGGAGGTAAACGATGCCTACTACCTACCTATTTTCTATATGGGCCGATATACCAATGACAAGCAATGGGAGAATCTACAGATCTATATCAGAGATAAAATCACGAAAGAGGAAGACAATATATAAAGAATGTTAAAGTAAAATGTTACTTTACACTGCAGAGGAAACCCCGGTGGTCATGAAGGGGTTAAGACAGATGAGCTGCGTGGCTTTGCCTGATGAACCCAAAGCCAATTTGGTGGTAAATGAAGTTACTTACCTGCTGTTTTCTTTTCTCATTCAGAGACTTTGTTAATGAATTTCCCTCGCTCGGCTCTAATATGCATCTCCTGAAAAGATGGCGGCTTTTGTTCTTCCTTTACTGACAACCCAATCTGTTTTCTTTGAATTCTAATGCTTTACATGAAAATGGAAGACTACAGGGGGGATGCTCTCTTACCATGGTCTTGCCATGACATGTTCCAAGTATTGGGGGGAAGAATCAGAGAGCCCATTCAGACTGTTGGGTTGTGGTAATGCACGGTTAAACGTGCGTATTAAAACACATTACTAAAATGCTTGGTCAAACATGGCATCCCTGGTAAGCGTGCTGGGAAGTGTTTGTATCGTCGCATGGCATCCCAATGCACTTAGACATCGCTCAGTAGTGCATTAGCGTGCGGTGTGAACCAACTGTACGTGGTGGTGGTGTAAAAAAAATGCCTTGTGGGGTGCCGGTGTTCTGTCGAAGGCTCCGACCCGGCGAGATATCCAACTGCTGACGTCACGTCCGGTGACTTGCCAGTCTGAGCTTTGGACCACCCGCCGATACTGCGCGTGCGCCAGCCCCGCGACCACAATAATCCATACAATCCTTGTAGCCATCTCTAACCACCGCCACTGCACTACATACTTGACGTCGAATTCTACAACCCCTCTTGTCACTACGCCTGCTCGGCTCATCGAATTCTACAACCCCACTTGTCACTACGCCTGCGCGGCTCATCAAATTCTACAACCCCACTTGTCACTACGCCTGCGCGGCTCATCGAATTCTACAACCCCACTCATCTTGCCATATTACCTGTTAGGCAAGCCAACGCTCCTTGTTGGACACACAGGCAAGTGAGTAGAGTTGGAGAACACGACAGGGAAGGTGAAGAAACGCAGAATCAGTGCCAGGATGTAAGGATTGAGACTGCCGTCTGCAGTAGCTGCATCTGGTCTAGATCTCCTACTGGCATGCACCAGATGTGACGCCACCAATTGGAGAACTCGATGAGTTGGAGCTTTCGATAGAACACCGACAGAAAACTCAAAATGAATGGGCTGCTTTTATGCAATGCTCATTACTGCTTGAGTAATAATAAATGTGAATGTGGCCTAAAAACGTATGTCTTTTAAAGCATGTAAACGCATATAGATGGGTTTGTCATTGCTTTTTAATGGTGCAAGTTCACATATGTGCAGTGCGTTGATTTGCAGTGTCCATTTTTTGATGGCACAATACACATTATAGGGCCCGTTGGTGACAATGGCAGAGCATGACTGATGATAACACATAAAATGACATAAAACGCGCACAGAAAGGTAAAAATCCAACCTTGGGGCTCATTTATTCCAAGTACAACTGTCATTGTGTCATACTGTGTTTGATTCACATTTTTGCGCTGCAGTTTAATGTGCAAGGAACACTATACGGTCCCATTCACACCTCTAGATGTGTGTTACCATGCTTGCTGCCACGCACACAGAACAGTGTGAACCTGGAGATGGTTGCCAGACAGCAAATAATCATCTTTAAGAAATAGAAATGGCACATTTATTTTAGACCTATTTGTATCTATGGTGTAGGGATGGGGCAAGTGCTGGCTTGTCAGAGGTGAACACAATAGCCATCAGACAGGAAAATCCTTCCCTGGACAATGTATATCCACATGTGCATTAATGTGCCTTATTTTGTGCACTGCCGTAAAGCAGCCCATTCATTTTCAAGGAGCCTCCAAGTCATGGGAGTGAACCAAAGCAGCAGAATGACACTGTTACCAAAAAGCATACGTCTGAATTGGCCCTGAACATGAACTTGCCCATTAAAGCCTCCCCTTGCATTGGGGCTACCCCTGTAGTGCAAGGTTTAACTTCCTGTTCATGACTAGGGGACCCATGTACTTACATGATCCCTCCCCCCTCCAGCAGTCGGCGCTCAACTCTCACCCCGACCATCGGGCTGTGGCCTATCCCTAGGCGTCCCTGCGTATAATACTGGGCTACGGGCCAGTGGGCACTCAGTGGCCGAAGGGAAGAAGAGCCTTGCAGTGGGCCAGGGGCATAATTGGGGGGGCAGTCATGGGGGGTGTGTGCCAGCATGGCAGACTAACAGCAAGGTGGGGGTGGGCTCGCTCTTCACCTCTAGCTCAACTGTACAGGAAAAGTTGAATATATATATCTTAGGGATGCACCGATACTAGCACTTGTACTCGCCCAAATGCTCCGATGCCTAGCCCGATACTTGAGCTTCCGGAATCAGGAAGCCAGGCAGCGAGTCATTACACGCTGCCCGGCTTCAGCTTTCTTATTGGCCAGAAAGCCGCCTTAATGCTCCCTCGTCACCTGGTGACGAGGGAGCATGGAGCAGGCTTCCCGGCCAATCAGGAAGCCGGGCGCCGCATCATTACACGGTGCTCGGCTTCCTGATTGGCCAGAAAGCCAGCTCCATGCATTCTGATCACCTGGTGAAGAGAAGCATGGGGATGGCTTCCCTACTAATCGGAAAGCCGGGTGGTAAGTCTTTACACGCCGCCTGGCTTCCTTAATGGGACTTAAGGTATCGGTATTCAGTAAGTATCGGCGAGTACTAGAAAAAAAAATATCGGTACCCGTACCCAATACCAAAAAACTGGACAAAAAAAGAGAGACAGTACAGTTACAGTACAATTCAATACAGGAGGGTTATAAAGGACCCTGCTCTTAAGAGCTTACAATCTAAAAGGGAAGGGACAAGCGACAGAAAAGGTGATACCTGTGTGAGGTTTAATTGATGTAAAAGGTCAGGTGTTGGATACACTTACCAATACTGTACTGACCCATATACATTATTATATGATTATTTCCCCATGTCAGTCAGATTTCTGGTACACATTGCATTGAATGATATAGAGCATGGAGTGGAGATCCCCTTTAATCAGAGCTCCATTCTTCCCACGTGACCCGCCACTGATAACGGATTTCTTGTATTGTTGATAAGATCCTGCTGACTCAGGCAGTGTGTCTAATCGCCCCAGTATGAATGATATATAAGGTCAACAATACCATAAGCAGTTTCTATAATATAGGTGAGGCCGTCGGAGGCCTGAAATGGAAAAGGCTCCGGTGCCAGTCTATGAGTTAGCAGATTTTAAAAAATTAAATGTAATACAAAAACATCTATAATCCGGTTAGTAAATACAGCCGAATACTGCTGACCAGCTTCTGCTAGCCTGAGACAATGGAGAACTTTTCCTTCCAATCACTTTGTCCCAAACACTTCCTCTCCTGGACTGGAATGGCTTCCTTTGATTTCGCTGCACTCTGCGAGCTTCTCCCAATGTGTATTAGAAGCTGCAGCAAGTCAGACAGAGCCCGCCTCATTTCCTGGGTGAAGGACACCAGTCGTCCTTTACCTTCCACTTTCATTTATTGGATTTCAGTTCTTTTAAATATGGAGGCTCAGAATCACTTGTGGGAGTTACTACAGCACCCTAGTTGGTGCAGCGACGCATGGGGTTTCTCAGCTGCCATTGGGATGTGCGGGATCCCTTGTGTGTTTCTGTGCCTCTGAGGAGGTTGGGCGTCCTCCTGACAAACCTGCACCCAATTTGATATCTTCTGCCCCCATGTGCTCCAAGATGGAGACTCTCATAGTTTAGAGTTAGGACCGCACTATAAGAGGTGCCTTGGCGCGGCACATCCTCTGCAGAAGACGTGTATCCAAACCTCTGTCATTGTCCTTAGTGGTGAGACAAGTTGTTTTACATGCTAGTTTGTGAGTGTGCCATGATGCCTTTCTGCTGTTTTACTGTTCAAAGCCCATTTCGTGTGCACCTTACTGTATAACTGGTAACAAATTGTTGAGTGCGTTTGTCGTTTGTTTTACTACAGCACCCTGACCCTCGCACTGGCCCTGATCTGCCTTCATTGCAAAGAGAAGCTCAGAGACCTAGTGATGACACCAAGGGTCTAAATTAAAGTGTGTAATGAAAACAGAAAAGATTTCATGAACAGAACCATGTTTGACTTCTGGCTGGGCTTTGGTAGTCCAGTCAGAATCTATAGACCATTTACCAGTGACACCGTACAGCTCATGGTGTCACTCATCCCCCTTCCCATGTTATCTACATGTATAGTGCTGAAAGGAAGCTCATTCAAGCAGCTTCTGGTCAGGTTTTTCAATCTGTAGTAGGGATGCACCGGTACCAGTTTTTCGGTATCGAGTATGAGTACTGATATTTTGCTTTTGGTACTCGCCGATGCCGAGTACTGATACCGGCTACCCAGGCAATCAGCGTCAAGCCAGCTTTCCGGCCAGACAGGAAGCTGGGCGGCAAGTAATAACCCGCCTCCGGGCTTCCTGATTGGCTGGGAAGCCGGCTCCATGCCGATTGGCCAGAAATCCGGCTTCCCAGCCAATCTGCATCAATCCAGCTGCTCAGCCGGCTCAATGCTGATTGGCCAGGAAGCCCAGCCAATTAGCAGGAAGCCAGGAGGCCGGCCACTACTTGCCACCCAGCTTCTTGATTGCCCAGGAAGCCAGCTCCATGTTCCCCTACGGCACTGCCGGTCAGAGGAAATCTTCCTCTGACCGGAAGTTCCGGTATCAGTGAAGCTATCAAAGCATCTGGGCAAGTAGGAGTACTAGTATCGGTATCGGTGCATCCCTAATCTGTAGACATAGAAAGTATGGGCGCGCAACTGATCAACACCATGGGGCTGATTTACAAATGACATATAGCTGGATGAATGCCATTCACATGGCACTACCACCACAGTGCCGAGGAGCATAGTATTTCCTGTGGTCCTCAGCTCCATCCAGTGGCGGTAACAACATGCAAAAGGTGTTCACCCAGCTCTACACTGGGCTGGAGATTTGTAAATCGGCTTCCATGAGTTGCATGGTGTAGCTCAGGGGTAGGCAAACTCTGGCCCTCTGGCTGTAGTGAAACTACAAATTCCATGAATGCATCTGCCTCTGGGAGTCATGCCTGTGCCTGTCAGAGTCTTGTAATGCCTCATGGGACTTGTAGTTGCACTGCAGCTGGAAAGCCAGAGTTTACCTACCCCTTGTATAGCTAGTAAATGGCCAACTGTTTCCAAAGCTGAGTGCTGGACAACCAGAGCATGGACAGAAGTCAGACATGGTGCCATGACTTTATCAATGTGCGGTATGGCTGTTTAATGTTCATAGAGTAATTCTGGGGTATAGGGCAGTGGTGGCGAACGTGGGCACTTCAGCTGTGCCAAAACTACAAATCCCAACATGCATCTGCCTCTGGGAGTTATGTCTGCGGCTGTCAGAGCCTTGCAATGCCTCATGGGACTTGTAGTTCCAAAACAGCTGGAGTGCCAAGGTTTGCCACCACTGGTATAGGGTCAGTGGCACAGGGTGAATGTTGACAATCAGAGTGTCAGGTCCCTTCACAAACAAAGCGAGGTCTTTTGATGACTTCTGTCAACCGGTGTCAGGTTCCCAGCCCAGCATGACCCCCTAGTCATCACCCCTGGCTTGGACATTCAGCTGTTCCCATGTTGGAATGACAGGTTGAGGAGCACTCTTGGTGTTGTTCTGTCACGGCTCTCTGAAGCCGTGGGAGGGCGTCTGGAGTAGATTGTGCCCAAATTTACAGCTGACTCTCCAGGGAGAACAGAAGGTGAAGATGTCAAGCAGAGCAGAGGTGCTCCAGGGGTACAGCTGGTCTTCTCATTAGATGATGCGCTGTAACAGAAAGACAAAGAGAGTTATGTGATGTGGCTCCATAAAATGGAGAGCTGCATTCACTACAGTGTGAATATGGTGAGCTGAATGAACACTGCCAGGGGTAAGAAGCAGATCTGGAGATATTGCAATCACCCGAGTTTTACAAGGGATCATGAAGAAACTTTGGAGTTTATGTGATACCTTTATTGGCCTACTTAAACTTATGCGTTAAATCTTAAAAATGCATTCAGGTACCTTAACTATGAACAACAATGTATCTTATTTGTGTATCACTCGGCTGTAGATCCTCCAATCATCTCTGAATTGGTGCTGACACTGTCTTTCCTTCTGGAGGGGGTCTACATCTGTTCCCCATGGTCCTTGTGTGTGTTGTAAAGTAGTCCCCGCTCCAAGCTCACTCCCGGGATGGACTACAATCTCAATAGAAATGATAAAACTAAACATGAGATTGTAGTCCCTCCCGGGAGTGAGCTTGGAGCGGTGACTACTTTACAACACACACAAGGACCATGGGGAACAGATGTAGACCCCCTCCAGAAGGAAAGACAGTGTCAGCACCAATTCAGAGATGATTGGAGGATCTACAGCCGAGTGATACACAAATAAGATACATTGTTGTTAATAGTTTCCATTATTTTTACCTGGTGATCCGACCAGTAAGTCTGTTATTGTTCAACTTCCTTTACAAGGCCAAGCTGTCCGGCAAAAGTGGCGGTAGAGGGTTGAGAAAAACCATTTAACACTGACACGGTTACAATGGTCGGCTTTTATTCACTTATGGAAAATGTTTATCCAAAAAAAAAAAAACTGTTCCTGTAGGCCAACAGTAGATATTTTATTTTCATATTTTCCATATGTAGCTCACCCATCAAAATTGAGTTTCCTCTTTTGAAAAACTTTAATAATAAAAAAATAAATTTCACCACAATGGCTTCGCTCATTCCCCAATAACCAATCACTGTGTGCATTAAAGGAGAACTATGAGGTGAGTGCTTTTCACTCACCTCAAAGTTCTAGCCGACCTGTGACAATGAGACTGTCACAGGTCGGCTCAGTAGATCGGGAGGTGAGCGAACACATACCGGCGTTCGCTCACCTCTCAATCCTGTCACGGCCCTCTGCCGTGACAGGGGAGGGGCTGGATTCCCCCCTCCCTGCTCCGATCCTCCAGAGCTGACTGGCAGAACGGACAGGGGAGGGGGCGGGTACAGCTGGCTCTGCCTCTAGATAGGCAGAGCCAGCTGTCAGTCACGCAGCTGGGCGGATCCCGGCACAATTGTAGGGATCCGCTTCAGCTGCGGCGTCTCAATATACCACGAGCTGCAGCTCGCGGTATACTGAGCTTAGGGTGACGGGAGGACGCTAGTGTGTGTCCTCCCGTTACCCGAAGGAGAACTATGGGGAAAAGCCTTAACCCCATAGTTCTCCTTTAAGGCTCCGTCCACACTAGTGCGATGTGTCCTGTGCCTGCTGTCACGCTGCATGACAATGCAAACCACATTGTTCTTAAAAGGGTAATTTTGGAAAATGGAATTACAAACTCAAATCTGGCCCCTTCTCCCGCCACCGCCCCGCTATACTTACCTTTTGGCAAACAGTCTTTCCCTTCGACCGGTACGGGTGTACTATCTGTACCCGACACTGACATACTGAATTGCGAGCACTCGGTTAGCACGGTCATGTGACAGTGCTGACCAGTGAGAAGTGCTTCTTGCTAAGCTGACCAACCAATGCTCACAGTTTATGAGTGAAATCCAAAATCCATAGTGCGGAGCTGTGCTGGATAGTATGGGGTACGGATAGTACACCCCTGCCGCCGGAGGAGAAGGATTGTTCACCAAAAGGTAAGTTTAGCGGGGGCGGAGGGGTAGGAGGGGGATAGATTTAAACATGTAATTCCATTTTCCCAAATTACTTGGGAAAGTGTACTTACCCATTAATGGTGTCCCTTCATATTAATGCTACATGGTGCAGAGTGATTTTTGGAAAGGTGTTGGTGCTACACAGTGTGCTTTTTTTGCGGTCGCCTATTCAAATGAAGGTGCTGCCTATACTGCACTGCCCACAAGCTCACCCTGCAGCACCTCTGCAATGTTGCATGGCAGAAGTGTGAATGAGGGCATCTGAATGGAATGCACACCTGTGCAGGTCTGGGTGCCCGCACTTGGATGTAAGCAGTGTGCGTCCAAGTACAAGCATCCGGACCTGCACGGATGTTAAGATTTGAGTTGGCGTGTAGCCACATCCTGCCATAGGGAGGTACCAATGGCTGCATGCAATTACACGCAACACATGGTCATCCTGGGAGCAGGTCCCTGCAAAGGCATGCATGCAAGCCGCATGCATGTGCACACCCATGTGAATGAGCCCTTAATGTCTCCACTAGTGCGGGCACCTGGACCTGCACGGATGTTCAGGTTAGGGTTGGCGTGCAGCCCCGTCCTGCCATAGGGAGGTACTGATTGCTGCCTGCAATTACATAAGGCACCTGTCTCTCCCAGGAGCAGGTACCTGCACGGGCATACACACCGTGCGCCTGCGCATACACGTGTGAATGAGCCCGAACTGTCTCCCCAAGTACGGGCACCCAAACCTGCACGGATGTTCGGGTTGACGTGTAGCCGCGTCCTGCCATACGCAGGTACCGACGGCTGCATGTAATTACACGTAGTACCTGTCCCTCCCAGGGGCAGGTCTCTGCATGAGTGTGCATACTGTATGCATGTGCATACCCATGTGAATGAGCCCTTAAGGTCTCCCCAAATGCAGGCACCTGGACCTGCATGGATGTTCAGGTTCGGGTTGGCGTGCAGCTGCATCCTGCCATAGGGAAGCACCGACGGCTGCATGCAATTATATGCAGCACCTGTCCCTCCTGGTAGCAGGTCCCTGCATGGGCGTGCATGCCGTACACACGTGCCCACCCAATTGAATGAACCCTTAATGTCTCCCCAAGTGCGGGCACCCAGACCTGCACGGATGTTTAGGTTCAGGCTGTCGCGTAGCCGCGTCCTGCCATAGAGAGGTATCAATAGTTGCATGCAATTACACGCAGCACCTGTCCCTCCCAGGAGCAGGTCCCTGCACAGGTGTGCATGCCGTACACACTTATGTGAATTAGCCCCTATCGTCTCCTCAAAGGAAGACTATGCCTAATGAGGTCACAGCAGATATTGCTTCCCATTGGCCAAAAGAAAAACACATTAAGCATGAAAAGGCATCAGAAGCGTGCATAAACGCCTTACAAAAATGCACTTAGAAACGCACAATGATGCAGCAGCACTAGTGTGACCTAGGCTTAGTGCTTCCACTCTCATCCCCATCTACAAAGGAAGTTTTCAAGCAGATTGGGGGGGGGAGAGGTCACTGCTTGTAAAAATCAGGCTGCCCATAGCCAATCAGCTCTTCACCTCATTTACATTGTGGACAGATAAACTCTAAGAAAACAAAATCAATCAATTATCCAGCCCTGCCACACATTCAAAAGGGTGCACCAAACTGCAATTTGCAACTCTGCACCCCCACCCCCTCCCAGCTGCTGTCATCTGCATTCACATGCATGGAGCCGCAGCGCTTGTACCTGTCCTATTCAGCTGCTGCCTGGGAATGGAGCTCGCCTGGCGTGAGTTAAATGACATGTAAACTACAAACCCCAGTGTGCAAAGGGAGAAATCCGAGAGGATAGGAGGGGTTTTTGTAAATGAACTCTGCTTGGGAGGGGTTGCAAATTCTTGTAGGGAACATGGGGGATGGGACTGCTCTGTATTGTTAAGTCTGAATAGGAACTGACTCACTTCTCCATGCTCAAGGAATCTTTGCACATTTGGATAGACACGGACCTCATGCACACTTTCAGGAGAGCTGGATCAACGGTGCTGGAAACCTTCAGAACCCATCCACAGCACCATCTCGGAAGGACACATAGAGAATCCGAATAGCAAAGCAGCTTCTGCCTGAATCCTGCAACTTTTTATATCTCCCAGAACTGGATTTCTCAAGGTGTTCACCCAAAAAAATAAATCCGCATTCTTGTTTCCCCCTCTGCAGCCCAGCAGATGGTTTAAATTAATCGTTCTTCCCTTGCCTCTGCATACTTCCACCTAAAGGGATTTTTTTGTCCCTTTTTAAAGGATTACTTGTAGTTTTATCCACAAGAAAGGAGATCGTTGTATCCTGATCCTTCT
>NW_017306819.1:741125-744079 GCF_000935625.1 Nanorana parkeri
TTTTTTTTTTTTTTTTTTTAGGGCTGAAACATTTTATACATTTTGGGAAAACTTTATTTTTTTCTAATTATTATTTTCCTTTTGACTCTTTGAATACTTCTTTTTCTACCCCCCTCCTTGAATTCTTGACATCATCGGAAGGATTAAAGTGGAAAGTTACTTTGGAAACTAAAAGATCAGAGATTTCAAGTGAGTAAAATGTAATTTCTTTACCTTGTGTTCTGTTTTTGTTTTTATAAAACTTTTATGTTGTATTTAAAAATACCCTTTTTTATGGAAGGTAACCCCTTCTTTTTTTTGTTTTTAGAGCTTTTATCCTAATGTGTTTTATAAATACATTTATGAAAGCTAAGACTTGTTTTTTTAGAACTTGTATCCTGTTAAAAAGATACATATATATGTTCTTGTATTTAAAGCTTTTATGTCAGCTATGCTTTTTTTTTCTTAATCATCTTGAACCATTCAGAACATATGTTTTCTGTTGCAGCTTCCTGCCTGGTTCAGTGTATGTTTGTTTTTTTTATACTTGTACAATCAATCCATCCAATCCCACCACCACCAAGTGTGTCTCCTTTTTTTGTTTCCTCAACTTGCAAAATTTGTATAAAGAGATGGACTCGGGGAATTGTTACTTTTGTAGCCTGACTATCATTGTCATGTGTGATCATTGTATAGCTTGTTATTGTTATGCAGGCTTTTGTTATGCTTTTGTACATGCAGAGGGCTTAACTGGCTTCATGTATGTACATTTTAGATGTTTCATTGGCCCTCCATTTATTTCTACATGATAGTTTTTCAGTGCTGTTGTATTTATGGTCAAACCTGCCACCGTTTTTTGAGATCTGGTCAAAGATGGGAAAGTTGGCCCACATTGCCCGGATTTTGCTTTGCTGTCGTATTTATGCCCAAACCTGCCACCAACGCTTGAGATCTGGTCAAAGATGGGGAAAGCTGACCCCATTAGACACAGAGTTTACATTACTGTTGTAGTTATGCCCAAACCTGCCACCAATGTGTGAGATTTGGTCAAAGATGGGTAAAGATGACCACATTAGACAGAGTTGGCATCGCTGTTTTGTATTTATGGTCAAACTTGCCACCAGTTTTCGAGATCTGGTCAAAGATGGGAAAGCTTTGACCAGACCCCCCCCCCCCATTGGACACAGAGTTTGCATTGGTGTTGTATATATGCCCAATCCTGCCACCAACGTTTGAGATTTGGTCAACGATGACCCCATTAGACCCAGAGTTTGCATTGCTGTTGTATTTATGGCCAAACCTGCCACCAACGTTTGAGATATGGTCAAAGATTGGAAAAGCTGACCCATTGGACACATATTTTGTATTTGTTGTATTTTATGGTGAAAGCTGCCACCAACTTTTGAGATCTGGTCCAAGATGAGATACCTGAACTCCATTAGACTCAAATTTTGCATTACTGTTGTATTTATGGTCAAACTTGCCGCCAGTTTTTTGACATCTGGTCCAAGATGGGGAAAGCTGGCCCCAATAGACACCGATTTTGGTTATCCCTTGTTAAGTTGTATCTATTTCTTATCTTTATATCTCCCTGTAGTCCTATAGGATCCTACAGTCTTTATCACTGGTTTGCTCGGACTGGTTTCACTTGGATATGTGAGCAAACTAACTGTGCTTCACCAGGACTACAGGTCTCAGCGTGACCCGCACATATGTACAACAGCTGCTGGGTTTATCCAGCCTGCTAGTCTTGCAGCTCCGTCTCCCTGCACAATCACATTTGGAGTCTTGGTGCTGACAGTGTTTGTAGTGTTTGCACTCTCCATCATTTGCTGCTGTATGTTAAGCCCCCAGCAAATGAGTTTGCAGAGGATTATGTACAGCCAGGCTCTCCTATTTCTTAAAGGGACTTTGTTGATGGTAATCTGTGTGTCTAGCTCTGGTTTAGAATTTGTTCCCAGGTTGGGGAGGGGGTAAACTTTTGTGCCTCCTTGTCCCCAGTGCTTTCTTTTTGTGTGACCCCTTTTTTTTACCTGCCAGTTTTAAAATCAATTGGCAGCAATGATTAAGCCCTAGCCGAGGCAGTTGTTTTTATTTTTTAGATTACATTACAGTTAATTATTAAAAATTCATTGAACACATCGGCAATCATCAGTACGTGTATGGCGTCTCGGCAGGGTAATGACCGATTGATGGTCAGACCTAAAACCCCAGATCTGCACATTCTTATATATGGCCAGTTAATGATCAGGCCTATACTTTACAAAAGTCAGGTTTGGTATCCCGCCCTCTTGAGCTGGCCATACACCTATAGATTATCTGCAGATTTTATATGGTCAGATGAAAAAGTGCAACAGATTCCTAAACTACGCTAAACTGTGCGGATGGGGGAATCTCCCGCTGGGCCAAGCCTCAGTATCTTGCTAGTCGGCCCCGCTGGCTCTCAAAATACCTGAACAAGGCCTGCATCCAATCAGATTCTTCAGGTGTTTTGAGAGCCAGTGGGGCCGACTGGCAAGATACTGAAGCTTGGCCCAGTGGGAGATTCCCCCATCCACACGGTCTAGCGTAGATGGAGGAATCTGTTGCACTTTTTCATCTGACCATAGAAAATCTGCAGATAATCTATAGGTGTATGGATAGCTTTACACTTGAGTGTTGTCATGTTTTGGGAAACGCATGGTATTCTGTATGCAGCACAGCCTGAAAAAATACCTGAGCCCCATAGACTTCAATAGGAGCCCAATAGACATTAATAGGAACCCCATATATGAGCCCCTCAAAAATGCATTTTTTTTCATGTCAAACAATCAACCGTGTCCTCCTTTCCATTGGCTAAAACAAACATCTGAAGCCTGAAAAAAAGCACAAAAAAGCTTCAAAATCCCCTAAAACCACTCAATGGACCTGGTTTGCTAGAACAAAAACTTTCCCTAGGACCTGTGCACAGTAGAGTAAGATTGTGTTGGGGGGGG
>NW_017306819.1:744096-746906 GCF_000935625.1 Nanorana parkeri
TATAATTTGGAACCTCTTTGGGGCAAAAAGTGAATTCAACAGAATGGTTTGGTATTGTTCAAATTGTGGCCCCTCTTTGTACCCCCTCCCCGCTTCCGTACACCAGACACAGTGCTGAATGCTCAGAGGAACACAAGACTGAAGCCACAGGCTCCATTTCCGTATACATCTGCACCAAGAACCTTCATTTTTTTTTTTTCCAATTCATCCCAGTGCCAGGCTGCTCGCCCCCGTTATACTAATTGCTAATGATCCATATGCCCTTGTGACTCTTCTCCTACACCTCTGCTCTTTCACCCCCAGCGTCCAGACTTCCTAATCTTCTAATTTGCGTTTTGATACATGAGTAAATGCAGGTGCAAGGCAGAGGAATCGGAATGTGGATTCCAGCGGCTCAGAAACCTCTCATATTATTTATATAAGAAATAAGCTGATGGAGTTTATCAGAGCAGGAAATCAAATTACACCCATCAGTTATCTACTGCAGATTATACAGTATAAGCTTATAAATGTGCATCCAGTCATTGTAAGCACCACGGGCCTCTACACCAGGGGTTGGCAAGTTCAGCTGTTGTGGAACTACAAGTACCATGAGGCATTGCAAGACTCTGAAAGCCACAGGCATGACCTCTGTGGTTTTGCAACAGATGGAGGGCCAAGGAAGCCTACCCCTGATCTAGACACACTCGGGGTACCAAATGATTGTTTGCTGATTTTCAAGCAATTACGTTCAGATCCAGAAGCAGTCATATATTTATTGGCAGACCGTTGCAGACATCTCCTGGCCAATCGATCTTGGCGGCACGATCTGAAATACCTCTTATTGGTCTGTGGGTGGCTTTAGCAAATCCTACTATTGAGCTTTTGTTTTCATTTAGGGCCAATTCACACTAAAGTGATCCATTGTGGTGTTTTATGGCATGCGTCAACATGCATTGCTTTAAGGCAGCCATGCCAATGTAACATCACAGATGAAGGGGGTGGGGAATAAATGGCCCTTTTTAACATGGTACACCACAATGCACAGTCTGCTGTACAATGCCCTAGGGTGCCATTCACAATGCATGGCACTGCCATTCACTGTTCTTTGAACAGGTGGGTTGCCATGCATTGTGGGGCATTGCCATGTGTTGGCATGCATTCATGTGTGTCTTCAGAAGTGCAAGTGAAGGCGAATCTCTGCTTGAATCTTGATGAGCTTTGTGTATACCGTACACCCAAACTGCTAATTTTCCTCTAGGGATTGAAATACAGAAGATATACTCACCCGATCCATAGTCCTGCAGCGGTCAGCACTTGCCTCTCTCCCTCACGTCTACTGCAAGTCGATGGACTTGTATTAGACACGATAAGTAATATGTAAGTAAAATGATAAGTATTATATGTAAGACTGACGTGAATGTGGCCATTGTACCCAAGGGACTTCCCTCTCTGCTCAGCCTCCATGCTGAACGCAGACAGTAGGCCCTTGGTAGATGAACATGACCATGCTCCACCGCGATTAACGCTGCCACTGTCGCGTTTCGCAACTTAAACATGGCCGACACCACCCATTGTGTAAAGCACATCTGAACTTCTATGTGCTCCTCCTCCTCTCATGTGCTCCTCCTCCTCTTCTCATGGGCTCCCCTCTCCTCTTCTCATGGGCTCCCCTCTCCTCTTCTCATGGGCTCCCCTCTCCTCTTCTCATGGGCATGTAGCATCTGTAGCCATTGTTCTGTAAGGATACAGAAAGGTAAGGATTGCCTCTGTCTGTGTATATGATGATGGATCTGCCTGTGTCAAACTATCTTTACAGTGTAGTGCAGACAGACTAATGAAGCCGACATCTACCTGGAAGGAGAGAAAACGTGTACCGTTCAGGAAGCAGTCGGTCCAGTCCAGATTTCTTAAAGGAGCCAGGGAACATGTGCCTGCAACCAGGGCTGTCCTTATACTGAGGCTGTTGCCTCAGGTGGCAACTCTTTGGGTTACATAGGGGCGGCATGGCCGTTCTGCTGCACAACATTTGCAGTGTGCCTGCTTCCCCCTTTCCGGGCAGAGCATCCCAGGTTGCTAAGAGCCGGGCGAGGAGATGTGTGAGGGCCATATTCATCTCCCTGACCAGCTTGTGGCAACCTGGGACGCTCTGGCCAGCGTCCTACCCAGCTCCTGGCAACCAGTGACATCACCGGTTGTCAGGAGCTGGGCGGGACGCTGGCCAGTGTGCCCCAGGTTGCTAAGAGCCTGCAGAGGGTGGCGTCACTTCCACCCCTTCTAACTGTAGATAACTGCTGCACTCCTTACTGAATGCCCCTTGTGCTGAAAGGCGGGTGCTGAAGCGACTGCGGATGGCGCCGCGCATCACAGTGTGCATCAGAAATGTAATCGGCACACCAATGGATGATGCCCAACATAAAGTGTTTATTCAAGCATATTGTCACATCAAAGATGCAACATTTTGGGGCCATGTAGGGTCCCCTTCATCAGGCTTCACATGGGGGTCCCCTTCATCAGGCTTCACATGGGGGTCCCCTTCATCAGGCTTAACATGGAAGCTTGATGAAGGGGACCCTGCGTGGCCCTGAAAACCTGTGTGCCCACCACACACACAGCCTGCATCCCCCCAAGGTGGCAATAAGGATAGGGACACCCCTGCTTTCAACAACAAAAGTGATTGTCGTTTTTTTTAATGCTAATGGCAACTATGAATTACATAGTGGTCTATTTATCAATGTGTTCACCCATGATTCATACAACTTTCACCCATGATTCATAAATTTTTCTAATTTCATGCCTTTTGCAGCATGTTGTTAAAAACATCCATGACC
>NW_017306819.1:747006-749329 GCF_000935625.1 Nanorana parkeri
GACCTGGATCTCTGGGGGTTGGGGGGGGGGGGGGGGAGTTTGTAATAGTACTGTCGCCCTATAGCCAGTTCCGTTGCTACGCTCATCGCTGGCAGTGCTGAATAATTCTTGTCCTCCCTCGCCGCAAATAGAATCCTGCTCTATTGTCTCCAGGCGTGTGTTACAAATGGGCCTGAATTGCAGTAAATAATTGGATTAAACGATGGCGTTCTACGTACATCGATGATTTTCTCTCGCTTATCTCTCTCTAAACGTGACCTGGTGGCTGGCGAGAAGGCGTCTGACATAAAAAAAAACTTTACAGTGCCGAGGCCCCGGGGGTACCTTCCTGATGACGCCGCTAGAACGCTACTTACAATTGTCTGATATAAGCAGATCAGCCACACTTTATTCTCTTAAGGCGAATCGTCTGTTTTGTTTTTCCTTTTTGAACACGTTGGGTAATATTAATGATGGAGTTTCCACTGAATCTTATTCTATATGCAGCACAGCTAGCGGCACACCTCATCACATCTGTCCAGGTCTCTTTTTTTATTCCTAAATCATTTATTTTATTTTTTAATGCAACAAACTTTAACTTTGTATCCACCTCTTACTATTCGCCATGCAGCAGCACTCAGCCTAGAATAGGTTTGACTGGGAGCCAATCATGTTGACATGAACCTGCTGATAGAAGTGAGGGGAACTGTGTATGGCCAGCTTACCATCTTGCAGAAGATGTTGACAATGGTAGCCTCTGCATTCTGTCAGAGCAGGGTTCCCTTAAGTTGACGCTCATCAGATCTCAAGTCCAGTAAAAAAAATACTACTGGTGACCTGGGCACATGTTCTTAAATGTTCTCGCTGGGTACTGAAATAAACATTTCAATTGTGAACCAAAAGCAGGGTGGTCGATCCTTTCTTCCCTTTTGTCATGTGCAGTTGAATTGCTTAAGGAGGCAGGTGACAGAACCACAAGTGCGCCAAAGAGGACCTCACTGGTGCCGAGAGGGTGAAGGCTCTCCAGTCAGCAATGTTTCCTTATCTCCAAGCTCTCTAAAGTGTAAAGCTGGCCACACACTAGTAGAATTCCATTCAAAAAGATTATTTTTTTTGGAATGTTCAGTTCCTTAATGGTTAATGGGGGCAAATCGACTATCTTAACTGTATGGACAAGAACATTTGAACGATCAGGATGGAAATTGTTCTCCATTCTTATCTGAACGGGTGAAATTCTAATTGTACATGTGACTTCCGTCATACACATTGTAGTGCGCATCTGCTTTTCACAAAAGGAACCTGCTTAATACGTCTGAGATTCCATTCAATCAGATGGTCTGGAGGAAATTTTAAGGGCTTCTAAACAAAATTAGTTGACTTGATGGCAAGATCAATGCTAATTATTATTATACAGGATTTATATAGCGCCAACAGTTTGCGCAGCGCTTTACAATATAAGGAAGACATTACAATCACAATACAATTCAAGACAACATAGTAAGGAGGGCCCTGCCCGTGAGTGCTCTCATGAAGGATTTTTCTGAATTTCAAAGGAAAGTTTGAAAAGAAATTCTACGGGCACACGGACATCTGAAGAAACATAGCCATAAAATATTGTGATGATTGACATTTATTTGAAAGGTATGATGGTGTTTTAGGAGAGGACGTCACAATCTGGCTTTTCATAAAAACTGAAACTATAAAACAAGGCTATAAATTGAAATGTTTGTTTAGCAAGTTGAACTGGTTCCTTTGCTTGCATCGGCACCCAATAAGTGACAACGACCATCTGGTTTAATTGCAAACCTTTGAAGTCACCCGGTAAGGGGAGAAACAGAAGGGTAGGTGTCAAGAAGCTGTAGGCCACATAACCTGAAATTGTTTTTCCATGTGTCCTCCAAGACCTTTTGGAAAAAATCTTTTTCCAGATGGGATTTGTTTAAAACAAGATGGTTAGAACACTCTGTCTTGTAACAACCTACCTTGTTTGTTTTTAATTTGAGTTCATTTCCAACAGTCTTTGCCACAATGGTAGACTCGGTTTAACTGCTTCGTCGTCCCTGTTCCTAGTCCGATCAAAATACATTTCTAAGATTGTTTTGCATTACGTCCTAAATGTATTTAGTTCCTCCTGCTTATCTCATAATAGGAATGTGTTCATATATTGCATTACAGCTTGAGGCGATCATTTAGCATAGAGCTGACTGGTTATTATTAACCATATGGAGGACTGAAGTTCTTAACCCTTGTAGCTATTAAAATCTTTCAGACCCATCCTTCCGAAGCTGTTTTGGTTGGCATTGAATTCACGCAGAGTAGATGTTGGATGATGCAAACGCTGCTG
>NW_017306819.1:749350-752830 GCF_000935625.1 Nanorana parkeri
TGTATATTTATTTGTTAATTTTATTGTCTGTTTTGTTGTTCGATATCTCCCTCACTTACTGCCTGGTGAAACCATTGCCACTGGGACAGTAAGTTACGGGGAAATCTCTCTAACAGAGTTCTGGATAGCGGTAAAACCAAACAGAAGGTTCTAATCCATCCCCACTAGCTTACTGGACATACACTTTACATACATCTGTTATGAGCCCAATATGGAGACTGCCATCGCTGGCTTGCTTCTGGTGGTTGCCCGACTGTATTTAGCTTCAACACTATTGAGTCAGAGACCCAGAACGAACATGCAGCAAATGTATGTAAGGAAAGGTTTGAATTCTTTATTTCTTATGCTAATCATTCAAAGTACTGAAGCCGAAGCATCACTATGTTAGCCAGATGACTGGAATTCTTAGAAAGGGTAAGGCAGCCAAATTATTTCTTAAATTACTGGGGCCCTTTTTATGTGATCCTTTTTAATTTCCCAGCCTGCTATTGAGGCATGAAAGGGAGAATCTGGCTTTTGTGGCCAGACTTTTCCTTTTAGTGGAATTGATTGTCACGGGAAGAGGGGCTTCAGTTATGACCATGTGTCAAGAGAACAAAAGGGCCTGTGCTAAATGACCTCCAGACCACTGAGCATGTTACACAGTCTCTGCCTGCAGTATAAACTTGCCACAGATGTTTGTAGAAGTTATGAAGTGTGTGATATATATATATATATATATATATAAACTGAGTGGCCAGATTATTATGACCACCAGTGTGTATATGTATATATATATATATATATATATATATATATATATATTGCAATATAAATGGGTAAGCCGTATATATATAAACAAAGTGTGTGTGTTATAAAATTTAAGCTGCAGAATCGGAGCCATGGTCCTTTACAGAGAACCTTGAGCATTGAGGAGGGGGAATCTTGTTTAAAAGGGTCTCTCCAAGCCACTTCATAGAGATTCAAATGTTGCCCCTCCTTGGATCAAAGCTGAACTCCAGGTATAAAGTATTATACATGCTTGCATTGGTCCACCGTGGTCCAACGTAAGTATGTATATGTCATGCCTGATGAGCCCATTGGGATTCTTATCATGCCTGTTAGTTACTTTACCTTCTACTAATGTCTCTGAGAGGCCTTTAGGATGGCCATCTCTTGCAGGCAGCATGACCATTCTGAGCATTGTGTGCGACAATTGGGTTGTGTGTATGGCTGATGAGTTCATGAGCACAAACCATAATCGCTCACCAGACCTTTCCAACATGGTGGCAAATGAAGTGTAGAGAAAATCCAACAATGGTTCAAAGGCCAAAACTTGTTTTACTTTACCCGCTCTATCCACGAGTGCAAAACAAACTGTTTTGGCTGGAGTTGGCTTTATCTCCAATTATGAAACTACACCTAATTGGGTGTTGTGAAACCTCTCACTGTTAGATTTACAGGCTGCCTAAGGTTTACATAAGAACAACTACATTACAGACTTTCCCTTCCGTATTATAAAAGTAATGCTTTCATAGCTCTTGCTGCTGAGGCCGCTGACCACAGGGCTGTAGCTTCAAGATAACGTACTTATTAACCCTGTTCTCTTATTATGATGACGGATACGTGGGAGTGGAATTGCACATCAAGGTTCATAGTTGTTGTATATGTCTGGCAAAGCCATCATGGACACTTTCATAGCTAACGGTGGGTGGATTTGTGTTGTTTGCCGCAGCTGAAGAAGTACCTCTTGTCCACCGCAAGGTGATGACCTCTTTGTGGTGTGGAGTGACATGTCAATGAATACAGGTGATCAGTCAGAAGCCTAGGATGGTTCTAGCACATTATGATGGGTTTTGTTCCTCCAAAGGGGCCACACTTTGTTTTTCTGAATGTGGGTTTTTATATCTGTTTATATTTGCCTGTGTGGGATCTTTTTGGCTGTGCTGTCGCCTCATGAGATCTGCTGAAGCCGACTGTAGGGTGTTCAAAATGAGCACTGGTACAGTCTTTTGCTGGCCATGTGAATCGAATATATTGTATGTGGTCATTTCTGGTCAGCAGTGTCCTGTTCCAGTCTTTTGTAGGCTGCATACGAGTTCAGAATTTGGATCAATCACTTTGCTTGATGGCAAAGACATTGGGTAAACACAGAAGAAAACCATTCAGTCTAATTATGTGTGCATTTAAATGAGGTAATAATGGAAATGCCGGAACAATGAGACGTTCTTGCTTTATGGCATTATACTGTGCTTGCATCCCAACGTGTTTCAGGCTCTGTGGGTGAGAGTTGGGGGAGGGGATTTAAACAAAAAAGGTGAGCAGAGAAAGAGAACTTTACCTGTTGGACAATGAGGGGAGTTAAAACAGAAAGCTGCAGTGTTACCCCCAGGCTATATAGTGTGCCAATGTTGCAAGAATCGCAGGAATAGCTGAACAGGTCTTTGTTTTTTTACAGGAAAAAGTATATATCCATTTCCATTATATACATAGCTGGAGGTCTGCTTTATGAATAAGGCTCAGTTTATACTTGTATGGTTGCAACAGCATGTACGCATCGTGTATAGGGCCACCCATTCAGTTCAGTATGTTTCCCTATGCATACAATTGCACTAAAGGAGTCCCTGCACCTTTTATTTCACAACATGCCACACCAATATGCATGGTACTTTGCTACCATGCATACTGGTGCGATTTCACGTACATGGAAGAGCAAAGTGCTTTGGGGTGCCATTTATAACATTGATTCGCATCGTAACGCTTATTACAAAGTGTCAAGCATTTTGAAATTTTTATGCAAATCTTCATCTTTTACCTAAGTCACGCCTGGCCACGCCCCCCTGATCTTGTGAAATGTCCCCTGAGCTAGGAGGCTGACCACCCCTTTAAATGGCCAATAGTGAGGCAGGAGGGGTGGAGCCTAGCACAACATTTCAATAAGAGGTGGAAATGTACCTAAAACTTCAGCGATCTGTATCTTTGTATCCTCTAATTATGCTGCTGATGCATTGGAGTTTCCCAGTTCTGTGACAGGTTTACTTTAAATGAGCCGTTGGCTCGTGTTTCTTTTTTTTTTTTTTTTCTCTCTCCTTGTAATATCTTTTAATTTGGCCAAATTCACACAAAAAAAGAAAAGAAAGAATGTTGGTCTTAAAATCGAGCCAATCCTCCCTCCCACCTATTTTTCTGCCACAGAAAGTTTTTGAGTCCCCTCAGCAAACTTGTGATTTCACTTCTGTAGTTACATTTCTTTTATTTTAATGGGATCATTTATTAGCTGCCGGACGCAAGACAAATGTGCGTTTTCTGCTAATTATTTCTGGCACCAGAAACAAACTATTTCTAGTTAAACGGTTACAGTTGGTGAGCTGAGTTAATGCAAATGAATAAGTAAAAGAAGTATGTTACATTATTCATGTTGCATAATTTTAATTTTGTTGGCTAATTGGGTTATTTAGCTCGGTAGGTAAAACCCTTCATGTTTTCAAAATTGTAGAATGG
>NW_017306819.1:752846-755980 GCF_000935625.1 Nanorana parkeri
GTCCCTACGTCACTTCTGGAAGAAACCATTATACACGGCAGGTGACGAGGCATTGGGCACCTAGAAGGATGCTGTGGATGTTCCAGCCAGCATAACTCCTGAAGACGGTGGATGTTGGTGGTAGGAGGGGCAAGTATTAACTCAATTCTTTGCAGGCATGGCTTTGGTTTGGGATTTGAAAATTGGTCCTGCAGGAAGAAGCCAAAGTACACAGCAGGGGATGAGGAATCCGACGCACCTAGAAGTGTGCTGGATGTTGTGCATGTTCAGCCAGTGTAGCTCTAGAAGACATCGGCGGCATGAGGGGTATTAACTCAATTCTTTGCAGGGATGGCTTTGATTTTGGGATTTAAAAATGGCAAAGGGGTCTCCGAGGATACAGGTTTTGTTTTTTGTATCTTGACAGGTTCCCCTAAAAGTGCAACTCTGTAGTGAATAGGAAATATGTTGTGCTGTGATATTTATTAATTTTTATTTTATAGGCTTGGTAATATCCTGTCTTTTAGGTCATGCGATCCAAGTAAATAGACAGTTGGATAATACAATGGATGCTTCCATTGCCCTTGTCAAAATCTTGGAACGAAGATATGAATCAAAATCATCTGTGGGGTCATTGGTGTGGCTCAACCTGCCTGGGCCCTGGTGCAATATGTGCCATGGCTTCCGAGTTACAGTGGCGTACCCACAGCTTCAGACTTAATATCCCCTATATGTCCCCATTACCTTCTGTACCCAGAGCCCCCGAACCTCCATAATTCATCCTCCACATCTACCCCACTCTGCCATGCTTGTCCACTCTCCAAGATTCTACCACCACTAGTTACAGGATATGTATTGTGGGTTTCCAAAGACAGCCGTACGCGTGACTTCCCTGGAGCTCACATTGGAGCAATTTAGGCTCACGTTTGCCTAAAGCAGAGGGCATTTGGATATGGCTAGGTATGCTTTATGGACACACCTGAGAGCAAGGACATGGTTGTAACCACAACCTTTGCTTCCCTTGTTCCCAATACACTGGGAACCCTCAGCAACAAGTACCATCCTCTAGGGATTATCAGATGTGTGGCCAATAGATATATATACAGTGCACAGTGAGAGCTTTCTTCTTTTTCCTTTATAGCAGATGGGAAGTATGATACAAGGTTGAGCATAGGTTTTCCAGCATTGTGCCAAATCTGCATGTGATAATTGGCCCTGCTGATTGAATTGCTGGGTTTTCACCAGTGTGAGACCACTTTAAAAAAACCAATACATCATATTCATCTTACTCCAAGACCGGTCAACTCTCAAGAAGGTTTGTGAAAATTGATGGTTGCTGTGAGCCATTTGAATGCCATTTCTACAGTTATCAGAGGAAGCACTTATTCCAGTTTCCTTAGAACTATCATGTGGCTTGTATGTTGCACTGACCTGATTTTAAATACTGTTTTTGACTCAATTTTGACTATAGTTGAATTGAAAAATAATTTTTTATTTTAATATCCTTCCCTGTGTCCCTCTCCTCCTGTAAGCACTTAAATACCTCCTCCCCCAGTGCCTGAAACCATGCTTGATTGACAGCTGTGTGCAATGCAATAAAACTTGACTGCCTTAATGAAGCCATGCATAATAGCAGATTTCTTGCTGAATCAGACAACTTTTCAAGGCGTTGGTGGTCCTGTTGGCACCACCCAACTCAACAAAGTGGTGGTAGGGTAAGCTGAACAGTGTGTGTGTGTGTGTGTGTGTATAATAATGATATTATTATTATACAGGATTTATATAGCGCCAACAGTTTGCGCTTTACAATATAAGGAAGACATTACAATACAATTCAAGACAAGATGGTAAGGAGAGCCCTGCCAGTGAGAGCTTACAATCTAAAAAGGGAGGGGGAAGTGATGCATGAGGAGTTGTACATATGTATGTGTTTTTTTATATAGTATGTATATGTGTGTGTGTGTGTGTGTGTGTGTGTGTGTGCGTGTGTGTGTGTGTAATAAATAAATATATATATTTTCTCTCTAGAATCCCTTTTTTTTTGGAGTAGAGGGGTGTTTTTCTTGTTTGCATTTTTTTCCCATCTCCAATTTTTGCTCCAAGCTTGTGGGAGTCCTCTTCATTCATCGTACGGATTTGTATGATGGATGGTTAACATCACTTGCAGCATTTTGTTTAGTGGATGCATGATGTAGCCAGCCAGACTCCCGGAAATGCAAAATTCCCCAGGCAGCTGCAACAATCCCCTATATTTCCCTCATTTAATGTCTCTGTAATAATCATAAACATGAGGGGAAACAGATGTCCCTCTGGAATTGACCACTGGTCACCGGTTAAGATGTGACTAGTTTATGCATCTCTTGACGCTTGACATGCCCTGCAGTAAATTGAGGAAGTTTGTCTCGGTCATACATTTTTTTTTCCAGGCCTGTCTTCTCTTCCTTTTTCATATATCACTAATGTTCTAATCTAAATTGGAACCTGAAGAGTGCGTGGCGCTGGGCTGTATCACGGGGCTTAATTATAAACACCCGTGCCAGGAAAGGTGACTTTCATGTTGCTTGTGAGTCCAGCATTTGTGTTGGCAGTTCATGGTGTTAAAGGTCACCTGACTGATTGCGATGGACAACAACCCCATTTTATTTCCCCCCCCCACACACACACTCTATTCCTTTAAGTTGACCTTAAAATATGTCTCTAAGGGAACAGAAAGAGTTGCCTGCCCGGAGCTGAAATGAGGTCATTGATGGAAGTGGTTGATATATATCTTTGAAGGGTCATTGAATGTAAATATTTCTTTTACACTGCTAATGGAACCACATGTTCTGTACTAAGAAGACACATCTGCGTCATTACCGTACTTGGAGTTTGATGTGTGTTGTGTGCGTATGTCTGCTGAAATGTGTCACGTCAGTTTCAAAGAGAAATAAATGATCTGATCATGTTTTGGTGGTACCACGCTGAATGTGTCCAGATCTGCAGGATCCATTCGAGACCACAGTCGTGTAGTACACGTGTCCAGATCTGCAGGAACCATTCGAGACCACAGTCATGTACTACATGTGTAAAGAGCTGCAGGAACCATTCAAGATAACAGCCATGTAGTTAATGCTTTTTAACTTTTTTTTTTTTTGGGGGGGGGGGGGGTGTTGTCT
>NW_017306819.1:756020-758209 GCF_000935625.1 Nanorana parkeri
GTCTTATTTATATCTAATGTGTTTTTTGGGCCCTCAACATGGGTCTAGGAACCAAAACAGTACCTTTTTGAGGGCAAGTGCGTTTGTTTATGATGTGTATGTGAATTGGGGTACCCTTTGAGCCCCCCTCAAAGGTACCTTTTGAGCATTTCCAGAATCGCTTCCACATTTTAAATACTGTTTTATCCCATTGTGACCGTTCATGGTCACTCAACATTTCGAAAAGTAAAGCCCTGATTTGCACCTGACTGTTTGTTTTTTGTAGCTTGAAGCTCAAACCTCTAAAACACTCATCAACCAAAATCTCATGCTTTTTAAGTTGTACCTGTTCACCTATGAGCGCTTGGGTGCTTGTAGGTAAATGGCTGATGCTCAAAGAGGCACAAGAGCTACACTGAACAACATTACAAATCCTTTGGGAGGTGAAGTGGTCCTCTTATGTGTACTGGGGCTGAGTATTTTATCTATTTGACGTGAGGTAGGCTTTATGAGCCTGTTTCTGTGCATCTAGATTCCACATCCAGTAGAAGCCTGTGGAAGGGCATGGTGAACTCCTGAATAATTCATCCACAACATATGTAATTGCTGTGTTGTGTATGAGAAATGCACTGTAGAAAATTACATTGCATGCCAAAAACACAGATGTCTCTAGTATAGAAAAAAGCCGCTGACTCAACACCATAGCCAACCTCTACAAGGTCCATTTTTTTTTTTTTCTGACCTGCTTGCATGCACCCTGTGTGGTTTTACATCTTCTTTTTTTTTGCTTTAAATGCTTCTTTATGCGTTGGTGGGCAAACTCTGGCCCTCCCACCATGGCCAGATTTCCCACAAAGCCAACCAAGGCCCAGCCTCGGGGCAGCAGGGAGTAGAGGGGAAGCAGGGGGTGTGGAATACTTATTTCTCCGACGCCCAGGACACGCAGTTCCGGGCACCGGGCTGGTACATGTTTTTCTACATTTAGCCCTGCTTTGGGCAAGCAGAGCTAAATGTACAGCCACTTGTTTTGTACAAGTGATCTTGGTGATGTCGCTGAGATCACTTTTTTGGAGGTCTGCCATTCTCCATTGGTGGGGGGTTGGCGGGTAGGGGGCCGTTTAACCTCTTTGGGATCTCTGGTAAGGAGTGCTACAGGACTTGTGACGTTAGCGGGTAGGTGGGCGCATTGAGGAACCTGGCCTTGGGGCAGCAGAGAGAGTAAATCTGGCCCTGCCTTCAACTGTGGCGAAACTACAAAGCTTCTGAGCTTGCCTACCCCTGCATTAGTGTGTATGTACCCTAAATGTGCACACCTATATTTCATCTGGATTCCACATTCCACGCCTGTTTCACAAAATTACCAGATACACTTTAATGAGTGTTAATAGTATCTATAGCCCAAGCATTTTTATTTGTTTTAATTCCAGAGTAGGGAACATTTAGACCCTCTGTTTGGTTTTAATATATAACTATAGGATTAGGACAAGAAATGCCACTCCACGCATGACATATTTTATTTGAGATTGTCAAAGCGAAGCCATTGCGTTTCAGGGGTATTAAAGCTCTCCTTCAGGATCAATGGTGATAGTTGAATCGGGAACCTTGAATCTCACTTTGCATCGGCAGCCAAACTGAAGCTTGACAGATCCATCAGCATGACCCTGAAAGAGGGACTTTCATAACCCGGAAACGTGTTGGATTGTCTTTGGTGATCTTAAATACAGTACCACTCTGGACTTTTATACATGGAGGAGCAATTTTATTCCCTATACAATGTTTGTTTTCCTAATGACCATAGAAGACCTAGGACAAACCGAGCTGCCCGACCTCTCCAATACAAAAACGTATAAACTTTTTAAAATTCTTTTTGAGCAATTCAGTGCTCCTCATTACGTAAAGAACTATCAAGGTTTTTTTATTCATGTCTCAAATTCTTTCCCTTGGACTGATGATTAAAAAAAAATCTGTACGTGTATGGTTAGCTTTGGTTGTCTTCTGTTTTTTGAAAAAGGCAATTCAGTATTTCATGGTCACTTTTGGCCAACAATGCTGGAACTAGATTTTACTTTATAGGCGGATATATTAATTATTTTAATATATGGAAAAAAGTATATATTTATTAATATATTTCTCCAAAAAAGGGAAGAAAAAATATATATGAGAGAGAGAGAGAGAGAGAGAGAGAGAGAGAGAGAGAGAGAGAAAAATAT
>NW_017306819.1:758219-765625 GCF_000935625.1 Nanorana parkeri
GAGAGAGAGAGAGAGAGAGAGAGAGAGAGAGAGAGAGAGAGAGAGAATTTATTTTAAAAAAATATTGAGAATTAAAAAAAATTCGAAGAAAATTAATCTTGGAATGCCTAATCCAAGTGAATTCACCATGTTTTTGATGTTCCTCTCTCTGCCATAAAATGTGGACAACAAGTACGGTCCAAGTTCCAACTGAGTGGCATTCCATTTCCTTCCTTTTTTTTTTTTTCTCTTCCTAGGCTAAAATGAAATTTGCCCTAAAGCCATGTCACCATCTGTTTTGTCTGATTCACATACCAGTTCTCATTGTTGACTGAAAATACAGTAGTGTCCTACACTTAAATCCTGGAATCCCAGCACAAAACCTCCAGCTTGCATGACTGGAACCAGTTTGCTTGTTGGAAGCCCCGTTTTGCCAAAAGCAGAGAACAAATGCCTTTTTATTTAGTAAGCCATTTCCTGTGCCCTGGCAGTATTGTGCCAAGATATGGAAAATGAAACCGGAGTATGTATAACCAGAACTTCCTGTAGCATCTTCAGCAGGACAGGAAGTAAAGGGAAATCTCCCCAATGGGCAGACAGCAAAATATAAACAGGGGTTCTATTTTCTTCCCTATAGTATCCAAAACAAACAAAGTTTTGGCTAGGCATACACTTTTAAAGCAGAACTCCAGGATTTTGAAAAGTTACTCTTGTAGTCCACGGGGCTAACTTGCTTCGTCTAGAGAACAAAAATAAAGCAAATACTCAGTCACACCTGGATGCTGGACTGATCCCCCCTGCCACTTCTCCCCTGGGCTCCGGCGGTTGAAGTACCCAATCAGATCTATTAGACATGGAGATGCCAAGGGACATTCCATAACCCAAGCAAAGAGGAAGAGAGGTGAGCGGTCCCTGCCCTGTCTGCCTGCCTTTTCCCCTATAAAAAATAGCCTCACTTCAGGATCAACTTTTCAATTTCCTGGAGTTTTCCTTTTTAAGGGTAATAAAGTCCATGTAAAGTTGGTTGGTTTCATTTTGCGTAGACTATGGCTGGGTTAAGTTCTCATGCCATTTCTTTCAATCTCCAACAAGATAGAGAACTCCTTCTGTGCCATTTCCCTAGCTCAGGCTTGGAGTTGGAAAACATTTTTGCTTTCTGAGCTGGGGCCGCATTACCCGAAAACAAGGAAGTTTCAAGCACGTAGGAACTGATTTTAAAGCTCTGGGCAGCACGGTCCAGGTGGTAAAGCTGTCATCTCCCTACAGCAAAGGGTAAGTCGAGCATCTTGCTTCTCCTCGAAGGTTGAAAACTCTTTAAAGTTCTCCATCCAGCACTCTGGTAATTTTGTCATCCTTGGTTTTGGTTCTTGAAGGGTAAAAGGTCTCTTAAGGTCCTGTGATTATTCCCAAACCTGTATAATTCTGTTATGCCTTTTACATTGTACCACATTACACACTTTTCTCTAATATTTGTTTTTATGTTCAGTTGGTGTTCTTCCAGCTTGGTTTCTCATTTGACAAGTTTTTTTTTCGCCAAAAGTCTTTCTCCTTGCTTTACAACCATGACCTTGTTTCCCAACCCCCATTTTCCAGTTTTGTACTTAATGGATTCTTTTGTTACAGGTGTGGAGTGAGGCTCGTCTCCCCTCGACACTGGAGGCCTCATGGATCCCTGCACTCTGCACTAGCCAAGTGGGGATGTTCTCTGGAAGGTCCTTGTTCCTCTGGGGTGTCCTGCTTGGCGCTGCTCTCTCAGCTGCCCGGCCCCCTTCCACCTTGCCGGACCAAGGTAAGACTTCTTTTTATGTGTTTGTTATGAATCTTGAGATTAGGCTTCAGCATTCGGCTTTCCTGTGTTAAATGAGGACTTTCGTTTTAAACTGAGAGGGATTGAGGGGCCTTCTCTGATGTTTGTTAAGGCATCTCTGTTGCTTCAGTTAAGAGGTTTGAGGTCCCACACTGTGAACTTCCCTTGTCTATCCACTCTGCATGTCCTCCATATTTAAATCTGATAAACTCTGGTCAGAACAGGAGGCTGGATGAGATATTGCTCCTCAGAGGACAGTCTATGGCGAAATCGTGCAAACTCCAGCTGTGGGGAAACTGCAAATCCCAATAGTCATTGCAGGACTCTGACAGCCACAGGTATGACATCCAGAGACAGATACATGATGGGATTTGAAGCTTCCCCACAGCTGGTAGGCTGAAGTTTGGCTACCCTTTACTACCCCTTAGCCCAAATCCTATTAGTCATTGCAGGACTCTGACAGCCACAGGAATGTCTTCCAGAGGCAGATACATGATGGGATTTGTAGCTTCACCACAGCTGGTAGGCTGAAGTTTGGCTACCCCTGTTCTATAGCCCTGTAGACTACTACAGTTGTAATAGAGCAAGCTCAACCCCCACCATCCAAAATTCATGTTCTTGGAAAGGATAAAGCGAACCTGCTATCTGTAATTAATGTTGAATGAATCTTGTGGATTGAACCAAAATTCTTAAATACACTTTCAGTTGGAGATGAAGCTAAAGATGACATTCAATGGCGGGTTCAAATGTCAAGTGACTGGTCCAATTTCCACATATAGTTATTTGGATGTCAGCAACAATGTACTTTTTTTTACTCTTGTTCAAATCCCGTTGACTTGAGCGCGAACCTATTGCCTTGTGGTTGATTATTTGGAATGTACCCGGACTTCCTTTGGGCTTCTGTTTGATTGCGGGTGCCGACATTGACATTTTGTATAAGGATTGACGTGGAAATGAAGGCACCTAGTTGTATTCAAAGGAGATACATTTCCCAGTAGCTGCTAATATGGAGCTAAGTAGGTTCCCAGCCCAGAGGCACAAACGTAATCCAGCACAGACTTCCTGTCCTGCCTTTGTCCCTGCAAAGAACTTGTCTTTTCCTTTCCATAGCCCCGGGCTGTCTACGCTCCCCTTCTGGGTAAACAGCGTGCATACCTCTCTGGCAGCTTGGTGTACATGGAGCAGAACACAGCCCCGGGTTACTGATTGCTGTGTGCACCTACACAGATAGGATTACATATAGACACAAGATAATGTGGGCATGAAAAGCGGGAAGTAAAAATGAGTTTGTGTAAACATGTCACCTGTATTAGTACTTCTAGTGTTCAGACGCCATGCAGTGCTGTGCATTTGAAGATACGGATAGGTAGTGTGCCGTATATATGTGGTGTGTGCATTTTGCATTTTTTTTTTGCTATGCTATTGCTCAGTTTATTCCCTTTTGGCCCATGTTCTCACCTGTAATGTGTGACATTTTGCGTCACATATATGCGCATTTGTTGTGCATAGGGCAGCCTATTAATTTATATGAGCTGCCGTACATGAGACAAACAAGTGAAGCTCATGCACTTTTTTTTTTTTTTTTTGAGCTTCAAGCATTTTTGCACATTTTTTTGCATGTCTTTGCACATGCAAAACATGTGTTTAGCTTGACGCATTTGGGGTGCCATAAAAATTAATGGTAATGCAAATGCAACACTCACTTTTACTCTAGCATAACCGCGGGCTTAACGTGGAGATTGCGGAAGTCTGGGACCTTCTTCACTGCTACTACATAGAAGTGTGTGGTCATTCCTGGGACTATACTTTTTGCCACCTGAGGTGGAGGGGGAAAGAAATGTGTGCTGCTGGTGCACATTATGGGGGTGAGGGGCGGGGGGGAAGGTGTGTGAGTTTCGTTGCTGGGGATGCATGTTACTGCAGGGTTGGGTTGAGTGCTGATAGTACCTCCGACACTGTCCGGTGTCCCACCCAGCTCACTGATGTCACTGGTTGCCAGGAGCTGAATAGGACACCATTCGGAGCATCCTGCTCACCTCCTGGTAGCCAGTGATGTCAGTGAGCTGGACGGGACACCAGCCAGAGTGTCACGGGTTGCTAAGAGCTCTTGGCAACATGGGACACGCTGGCCAAAAGGCCCACCTAATCCATTGAGATCCCGCCTGAGGCCTCCGCCTGCCTCAATGTAGGGACGGCCTTGAATGTGCCTAAAGCTGGCCATACACTGGTAGCTTTTCGTACGAACATTTAAACAAAAACTGTGGTCAGAAAATGTGATAATTCCATCAGTGACTTGTTGAATGTTGTTCGAAACTTCACTTGGTTGTAACATTCGACTTTTGAAATTAATGAGGTTTCCGGAATAAAAACCGAGAATAAAAATTTGACCCTATTGACTATTAAAAAATATAATGAACGTTCCCAAAATGATTTTTGTTTTCAATTAAAAAAATATTAGTTCCATTGCGATTCGTGTGGCTGTTGACTTAGCACTGCTCATTGTACTCCTCACAGAAGGCATTGAAGGGGTTTCTTTTTTTTATGTTCAGTATCTCCTGTGGGGGAGGAACATCCCTTCCCCAAAAAGTCTTCCAAAGTACATTGCATCCTTCCGATCCAAAACATCTGCTTTTATCTGTTCTGCAGATCTTGTCTGTAAATCACTGGCCCTCACCTAGAGCGTGTCTATATGTGAAGTCACATCTCCAAAAATGCGGCAGCAGATGATGCCGGCCAAATCCTTTTTAATGGTCAGAGTTTATTTCCTGTCTAACCAGTGAAACTCAGCAAATTGGATGTAAGATTGTATCAAAGAACCGAAGGTTCGCTACACTTCATGTTAGAAGGGGGTCTAATGAACAGATTCTTCCTTGTATAAAAGAGTCAACAGATCTTCTAAAAATATTGTAAAAGGGAAACCTTAAAATATGTCTTTTTTTAAAAGTTAAATATAAATCCAGTTCCTGCCGTTTTATGGTCAGTTTGGCAGCTGTGAAAATCACCGGCCTTGCTGCTGTGGCTAACCAAACATACGTCTGTCAACAGTTAAAGGGTATCTATGGCCAAAACGGGGTATGATTTGTTTGGTTTTAATGCCTGTGTTCCTGTTGAGGACATTCACATTCAAAGTTTGCCTACCCCTGACCTGCACTATTTCTCATTTCACATGAGCACATGTTGCTTTAGTGTGAACAGCCCCTTAGAAAATAATGGGAAGTTCTTCAAATCATAGCAATTGAGAAACATGGAGCAGCTCTACTCTCTCGTCTCCAATACCGCCGCTGGAACCTCGGTGTACATTGGCATCTGTATATAAGCTGAAATTAATATCGTTGCTGAAGCAGCTCAGTATCACATAAGATCTGTAACACCAGATACGTTTGTGAACTCTTATTCCCCTTTAGCGGGCTCATTGCCTCCGGCCAACCACGTACCGCCAGGATACCTACTTTCCATTACCGCCCCCTGGTCCAGGTCACAAAACATTCCGAGACGCTAGATATTTCTGGTTAACTATTGATAACTTTTCAACCAAAGTCTCGGAGAGTCTTCACAGACAATGTTGCCCGGTCAGCACCGAGTGCAGAGTGTCTGAAGTGTGAACATTTACTTCTACCTAGTACAGTTTAACTTTGCTGAACAGACATTGTATAGAGGGGGCAGAGCGAAGTTCTGAAGTTCTGTTGTTGTTCATCAGTGAACCTTGATCAAGGTCGACTCAAGAAGTATAAAAACCATGTGTATTCTGTATTATATTAATTGCATTTAAAAATCATGCAAGTGCCTGAATTGGTCTTGACATCTGTCTGCCATCTCCAGAACCAATCAGGATCTGCTTCATTCACATGGGCTGATGGGTGAGCAGAAGGATTACCTCTTGGAGAAGTACACGTCCAAGCACTCTTTCTGCACTCACATTATTCCCGGCCCAAAAACACCTCCTGTGCTCTCATTCTACATGACCCGAGCAAGCGTACTGCACTCAGTGCCCAAAATGAGCTTGCTTCCAGTGCTCACTTGGGGCCTGGCCAGAGCTTGCTTCCTGCGCTCACTTGGGGCCTGGCTCAAGCACACTTCCCGTGCTCTCATTGCACATGGCCGAGCATGCATCCTGCACTCAGTGCCTAGCTAGAGCATGCTTCCTATGCTGACTTAGCTTAGCTGACTCACTTGGTGCCCGGCCAGAGCATGCTTCCTGCGCTCACTTGGTGCCCGGCCCGAGCATGCTTCCTGCGCTCACTTGATGCCCGAGCATGCTTCCTGCGCTCACTTGGTGCCCGGCCAGAGCATGCTTCCTGCTCTCACTTGGTGCCCGGCCAGAGCATGCTTCCTGCTCTCACTTGGTGCCCGGCCAGAGCATGCTTCTTGCGCTCACTTGGTGCCCACCTCCAGCACACTTCCTGCGCTCACTTGGTGCCCGCCTCCAGCACACTTCTGTGCTCTCATTGTACGTGGCCGGAGCATGCATCCTGCACTCAGTGCCCAGACTGAGCACGCTTCTTGTGCCATTGACTTCAATGAACCACCACGCCCCCTCCTGCCCCAGAACAAAAGGGGAAAGTTTTGTGAGCGAATTGCTGTATGTTCCAGCAGCTACCGCTCTGGAACGCACAGCAATTGGTGTGAATGGGCCCTAAAGGAAATTGTGCAATTTTAATGCGTAGGCAGAGAGTTAAACAAAAATAGTTTTTTTACTTTAGATACATTGTAACAGCTTTAGACCGCGCTGAGCGCTTTTAAATCGTAGTACCTGAGAACCCTTCATGTGGCTCTATATGTGTGTGTGGCATGCATGGAGGTTTTTTTTCCTATCCTTTTTTATTAGCTAAATACTAGCTCCATCGGATTTCCTGATCAGTGAAAGCTCCGTGCCAAAAAAAAGAAAAAGAAATGAAACAACTTCCAGCGATTGTGCGGATTACGGCCTGTGCGCCTTTTCAGAATGAATGCTCTGTCACACGCGCTCCGCCGGGAGGAAGTAGATTAACATATATAAACAGTCATTTTGACCCATACACTTCATTAGCCGAAGGGGCCAGCAACATTTTTGTGCTGCTTTACACAAGCAGCACTGAGGAAGCTTTTGTGTCTGGGCTTGCTTGGAATGGTGCTTGGAATGGTGGGGGGGAGGGAGAGCGCCTGGTTCACAAGAGGGGTGAGGGGCAAAAATCACACTTAAGAAAAGCAAAAGGTCAGAGGCCAACTGGAACAGCTGGGGGCCTATGTGTGTCTGTGTGTGTCTCCAGGAATTAATCCTCCTTCTATGAAATAAAATCTTTACTCGACTGAGTTAAAATGATAAAGCGCTCGCCCTCGGAACACCTTCTTGACCTTTTTATTTCGGCCAGTTATTCTACAGCTAAAGCCAGCCATATACGCTGGTAGAGTTTCTTTAGGACTTCTTTCAAAATCGTTCGTCAGAACGTTCAGTCTCGCCATCATCGCACCAACTTATTTTGTTTTAAGATATGAAATAGGCAACCTTGAGACTACAATCCCATCATCTCTCTGCCTATGGGAGTCATGCCTGTGGCTGCCAGAGTCTTGCAATGCCTGATGAGACTTGTAGTTCCAAAACAACTGGAGGGGTCAGGTTGCCTACCCCCCCCCCCCCCCCTTT
>NW_017306819.1:765691-769004 GCF_000935625.1 Nanorana parkeri
CCCATGCTTAGCCACTGAGCTTTCACAAAGCCCAGCAGTTGAACAGGGCAGCATGGAGTAGGTAAGGATCGGCAAGCAAACAAGGCGGCATGGGGGAGGTAAGTGTCAGATGAGGGGCTAATAGGACACAGTGACAGGCTCAAAAAGTGAACAGGGCAGCATGGGGGTAAATAAGCATCAGTTGAGGGTCTAGTAGGGCGGTGGGACAAGGGGCAGCATGGGGGTAGGTCATCATCAGTTTGTGGGCTCATGGGGCAAAGTGACAGGTTCATTAAGTAAATAGGCCAGCATGGAGAAGGTAAGCATAAGGTGGGGGGGGCTAATAGGGCAAAGGGACAGCTTCAGCAAGTGAACAGGGGGCAGCATGGGGAGTTAGGTAAGCATCAGTTGAGAGGGGATGGGGGGGGGTGGCTAATAGGGCAAGTGACAGGTTCAGCAAGTGAACAGGGGGCAGCATGGGGAGTTAGGTAAGCATCAGTTGAGAGGGGATGGGGGGGGTTGGCTAATAGGGCAAGTGACAGGTTCAGCAAGTGAACAGTGCAGCATGGGGTAAGTAAGCACCAGTTGGTGGGCTAATGGCGCACAATCCTACCTGGAAAAACTCCGCACTTTATTAAGTAGGCTAGGGGTAGGCAACCTCAGCACTCCAGCTGTGGTGCAACTACAAATCCCATAATCCCAAGGATTGTGTTTATTTCCCTAAGTTTGCATAACGTTGGCGCATTCTTAAAGACTGTGCAGCTTCATAAGCCTGATTTGAGGGTCAGTAGGCTCCCGTTGAGTGATCGGGAAGTATTTGTGGACTTGTGTGTGCAGAATTAATGAAGACCTCCCCCCACCAGTCCCACCGGCTCACTGCAGACAAAAGGGTGTTTGCCTGTCTTAGAGGTATTTCCTGGGCTAGGATGGATAAGGGGATTTGAATGTGTAATGGGAAAACAAATCATCTTGCAAGGGGAATAGTTAACTAGCGATGGTTTTGGGGATAATCCAAGATGTAATTAGCAGCAAGCAATTAAACGATATTTATCCCAGCATGCGTGTAAATAATGAGGCATCATTTTGTAAAGCTGGCACTCGGGTTTTCTGCAGCCGGGACTGTATTTGGAGCGCGCTACTTCCTACGAAGATATTTGTGCAGAAACCACGTAGCATTTTAGATGAGCAGTTCCATCCTGCATCTCCTTTTATGCTTTGTGAAACCAGGATGCTTGCCCTCTGGGACGCAAATGGTCCTTCAAGATTTCTAAGGATGGGCCTAGTCCCCATATTCCTGGGTCTACTTGTGTTTTTAGCATGGAGATGCATGAGAAATGTACACTGCCTGGCCAAAAAAATGTCACCACCTGGATTAAGGACAGTGTTGTGATCTGGGGTTGCTTCAGTTGCTCAGGTTTAGGTCGAGCAACGTTATGTCACCAAAAAAAGAGGTCAGCTGTCTACCTGAATATACTGAATGACCAGGTTTTTCTATCAATGGATTTTTTTCTTCCCTGATGGCACATTGGGCATATTCCAAGATGACAATGCCAGGATCCATTGGCTCAGTTTGTGAAGGAGTGGTTCAGGCAGCATGAGACCTCATTGTCACATATGGATTGGCCACCACAGTCCAGTCTAGACCTTAACCCCATTGAGAATCTTTGGGATGTGCTGGAGAAGACTTTACGCAGTGGTCCGACTCTCCGTTCACCACTACAAAATCTGGATGGAAATGGTGGAATGTTGCATACGCTTTATCAAAACGATGCCATGGTGAATGTGTGCTGTAATCAAAGCTAAAGGCAGTCCAGTGGAATATTATAGTGTGTGACTGACTTTTTTTTTTTTGTGGCCAGGCCGTGTAGATCTACAGATCTGCATAAAGTTTCCATGTTCTTGCATGGGTTCCCTCCTGGCACCCCGGTTCCCTCCCGGCACCCCGGTTCCCTCCCATGGTCCATAGACATGCTGTTAGGATAATTATCTCCCATCTATATTGACAGGAGGAAACCCATGCAAGAACATGGAAACTTTATGCAGATCTGTAGATCTACACGGCCTGGCCTTGTAAGTGAGATGGGGACCTTAGATTGTTGGACTGGATAGACCTGCATCTTCAACTTTACCAACTATGTATATGTAAGCTCCTTGAGGGCAGGGACTGAGGTGACTGTGCAGTATGTAAAGCGCTACGTAAATTGCTGGTGCTATATAAACACCTGTATTAAATAAATGGATATATTTTCATCAGAGCTTGCTAATAATAAAACAAGCTCAATGCTAATTCAGCTGCAATTTGGCCCCTAATTACACGCTACATTTTTGACGGTCAAATTACCAACAAGCGGCTTCCCTGTTATTGAACGTGGATTAAAAGGTTTTATGTGGCTGAGTGCTTTCGCTTTTCTTCCTGCTCCTCATATGTGGGAAACTTCTGACCCCCATCCCGGTACTGAAGTTTTGGGATTAGGGTACCCACAGACCTTTTTTGTATGCTTCAGGAAGTAGAGGGGAAAAATTTAACTAGGCCCCATTGGCGTTTCCATGGAGACCAGCCAGTGCCTGCTGCTTTAGAGCCATTCACTGCCTTTTGTCCTAGTTGGGCATTGTTTAAGGCCTTTATGGCTAACTCTCCATCAGCTTAACGAAAGTTTTGCATCCCATACTTTGCTGTATTTGCATTTGAAAGCGGCAATGTTTTTAACTTTCTTTCCCTCCTTTTTTTTGTTTTTTTGTTGTTATCCCTTTAAACATGCTGTATCGGTTTCCATTAATGTTTATTTTTAACATTCCTTCCACATGTGGCATGTACAGGTCTGCTTTTACTTTTCTCCTGTTGTGTTTTTTTTTTTTCCGGTACTGCAATCAATACTTTTCTGTTAAAATGAAATCCATAGCAGATTTTTTAGCAGTTTTCTTTTAGCATTTTTTTTTTAGCTTTTGTTATTATTTAGCAGATTAGTTTCTTGGCAGATTTTTTTAATTTTTTTAATTTTTTTTTAGCATTTTTTATTATTTAGCATCTTCTTTTTTACCCTATAGAAGATTTTTCTTTTATCTAGTAATTTTTTTTAATTTTTATTATTCACAATATATTCTTATTTTGCAGATTTTTTTAATTTTTTTTTACTATTTGCATATTATAAATTCTTAGGGCTTATTCTCACCCAATGCATTTTGATGCATTTTTAGCACATTAAAACACATATACACAAAAAATAGTGTTTTTTTTTTTTCTTCCCAATGGTGTAGTTTACACCAGTGCCTTGAAAAAATAGAGCGGACGGCATTTTTTTTTTTTTTTTTTCAGCAATACATGAAAACTCATGGA
>NW_017306819.1:769058-770293 GCF_000935625.1 Nanorana parkeri
AGGGAAGGGTCCCCCCCCCCCCCAGAAAAAGACATAAATGCACATGCATTTATGTGATTTTGGTGGGAATAGGCCATAGGGATATTTAAAAACATTACATTTTTCCATTTTCGTATGTGTGTGTGTATGTGTATATGTATATGTATATATATGTGTGTGTGTGTGTGTGTGTGTATATATATATATATATATCACACACACACACACTATATTGCCAAAAGTATTGGGACACCGGCCTTTACACGCACATGAACATTAATGACGTCTTAGTCCGTAGGGTACAGTATTGGGTTGGCTCCGCCCTTTGACGCTATAACAGCTTCAACTCTTCTGGGAAGGCGTCCACAAGGTTTAGGAGTGTGTCTATGGGAATGTTGGACCATTTGTGAGGTCAGGTACTGATGTTGGAGGAGAAGGCCGGGCTCGCAGTCTCCATAATTCATCCCACAGGTGTTCTATCGGGTTGAGGTCAGGACTCTGTGCAGGCCAGTCAAGTTCCTCCACCCCAAACTCGCTCATCCATGTCTTTATGGACCTTGCTTTGTGCACCGGTGCGCAGTCATGTTGGAACAGGAAGTGGCCATCCCCAAACTCCTCCCACAAAGTTGGGAGCATGAAATTGTCCAAAATGTCTTGGTGTGCTGATGCCTTAAGAGTTCCCTTTACTGGAACTAAGGAGCCAAGCCCAACCCCTGATACACAACCCCACACCATAATCCCCCCTCCACCAAACTTTACACTTGGCGCAATGCAGTCAGGCAAGTACCGTTCTCCTGGCAACCTCCCAACCCAGACACGCCCATCGGATTGCCAGACAGAGAAGCGTGATTGGTCACTCCAGAGAACACGTCTTTAGAGTCCAGTGGCGGCGTGCTTTACACCACGGCATCCCACGCTTTGCATTGCACTTGGTGATGTAAGGCTTGGATGCAGCTGCTCGGCCATGGAAACCCATTCCATGAAGCTCTCTACGCACTGTTGTTGTGCCAATCTGAAGGCCACACAAAGTTTTTGGAGGTCTGTAGCTATTGACTCTGCATACAGTTGGTGACTTCTGTGCGCTTCAGCATGCGCTGACCCTGCTCTATCATTGTACGTGTCCTACCACTTCGTGGCCGAGTTGCTGCTGTTCCCAGTTGCTTCCACTTTGTTATAATACCACTAACAGGTGATCACGGAATATTTAGTAGCAAGGACATTTCACAGAGCACCTGAATCCAATGATTTGGAGGGGC
>NW_017306819.1:770349-786961 GCF_000935625.1 Nanorana parkeri
AGCAAGGCAAAGATCAGTATGCAGTGTAACTCGCGCAAACGATCCGAACGTTTCGCATTCTATGCTACACATCTGAAATCAGGTTGCGGTCACTTTTTGCATGCCATCATAGTTTTCAATGTATTCTTATACATTCTAAATTCCCAAGGTGTATATTTTTGTAACCAAGGAACATCCTATAGTTTTCTGCCCTGCGTAGGGAGTGTAAGCCGTAAATTCTGATTTTTTTAACACTTTAGAAAGGAAGGTGGCGGAAGTGCCGAGCCGCTTTTTACATATTGGGTTGACTGTTTGCCCCACTGGGAATGAAAGGTTAACGTAGCTCTGGGATTTCATCTTGTTTTCTGCTACTTTGTTAGGAGGTCAGTGGGAGGAGGTAGGAAGGATTTAATGTCAAAGGCAATCCTATTTCCCACCTCGGAGAACCCAGCCACATCTCACACAAAAGCCTCAAGCAGGGATGGGAAGGAGCGTGGCGTTGCAGGATATGTTGTTGTTGTTGTTGTTGTTGTTGTTGTTGTGTAGCTGTAGTAGAGTACTGGACCACGTTGCCCATTGATTAATGCAGAAAGTTTGGAGTTTAAGTGATCCTCTTTATTGGCTAACTTAAGAAATTAAAGATGCAAGCTTCCAGGATGCCTTGGGTCTTTTTTTTCTTCTAGACTTTATATTATTCAATACGTTGTTGCAATCAATGAATTTCTGCCACCACAATAAGCCATAGAGGCAACGCTCGTTGAACTGCTGCTATTAGACATGACTGATGGATTCGTCGATAAAGCCCCAATAAACACACAGACTGCGCGACATGGATTTTAACGGCCCCAGCAGCCCTTTTATTAAACAAACCAAATTTAACAATAGCCAAAGTAATAAACCAAATCATATACAAATAAATACCCCTAACGACTTGATCTGAGAAGGGGTCTTTGGGTGCCCAACAGCCCGAATAAGGCCTCTCCTAAAAACTGCTCCCATGTCCCCAGCCGCAGCCCAACCAGCTTGAGTACAGTTACTGCTCCCTAGTTCCAAGGGGGAAGGCCTCCCTACAAATACTGACACCAACAGAGGAAGCGCCCATACCAGCTGATGGCCTCAACCCCCAATTTGTGTAATTGACTGATTTCTCAGACCACCCCAAAGATCCCCTAACCCGCCAAGCTGCCGTGACTTACAAAGAACCTTGCAAGCAGCGGAAAAACGGCAACATTCAGGGAGGGCAGGTGGGACAACCTGCTTTCCAGAAAGAACGCCCCTCAGCCCTTGGAGTTCCAACCCATGCGACTTCTCCTGGACACCTGACCCCAAAGTCCAATCGGGTAACAGCTAATTCCCATTTTATTTCTTTTTCAACCCCTTGTCCAGGGACTATTCCTCCCCCCCAGTCATGTAGCTCCTCCGTTTAAGTCTCTCTGGGTCTGTCTTTCTGGAGAAGTCTCTCTCCTGGGAAGCAGAAGTCTCTCTCCTGGGGAGCAGGCCCCATGTGCTCTGATAGATATACATCTATACCGTGTGCAGATAACTGCAATTGTAGACCTAATTCCTTTGATGAGACGGGGTTGCTTTTTGTCCTCTGTGAATTGTACACGCATGGAATGCTGTGCAGATAATCTGGGAACGCCTCTAGATATGTAGACATGCCTTCAACCAAGGTAATTATCACAGTTTGAAGCACTTTCACTGCACAATTCACAGGCTTATTAGGGAACAAGATGGGTAATGAATGTTATTTACAAAGTTTACAATTTTGCTCCACCAAAGCTGGCTGTACACCCTACCGATTCCATCCATTTCCCTATCCATGCTAAATGGCATGGAAGGAGGAATCCCTGCTGACGTCTATTGTATGATTGCATGTGTTGCATTGCCATGCTCCAGAAAAAAAAAGTGCATGCACGGCCGCCAGAAGTTGCATTGCGGTGCTATTCAGAATGAATGGCTACACAATGCACCAGCACATCTAGCATGCGCCGCATTGGGTTGTGCACTTAATTAACGTAACACAAGCCTTTAGCACAATCCTATGTTATAAATGGGCCCATGCAGCACCTCACGCCTGCCCCAAATTGCACATTATCTGCTATGGTTAAGATTTCATGGTGGTATACATAAGACCAGGGCGGTCCCCATAATGAGGCAGCCTAAGATGGTTGCCTCAGGTGGCATTTAATTGGTTCACCTGCTGCCCTGCTTTCCAGCCAGAGCGTCCCAAGTTGTCAAGAGCACTTGGCAACCTTTGATGCTCTGGCTGGAATTCTGCCCAGCTTGAGCTTACTGACGTCACTGGTTGCCAGAAGCTGGGCAACCACTGACAGCAGTGAGCTGGGCAGGACCCTTGACATAGCTGGAGCTGACCTCAGGTGGCCAAAAGTGTAGAGACGCCCCTGTGTGGGACTTTATCCTTCTGACTTATGCTCATGTGACATCACAGATGAGGTCTTATCAGGGGAATAGTCCCTACATAGTGGCACCGCACACCCAACCCTCATTTGAAATGACAGTGTGCCGTTCCTTCCACACCAAGTTCTCTCACACCCAGGACATACCTTAGTCCTGGGACAGTAACTGAATCTTATCTTGCAACATTATTTTGCATTGCGGTTGCAAGACTGACACCTCTGCTTTTAATTGTTCTAAGTTGGATCCACATACTATATTTTTACATACACAGTGGGGTCTATTTCGCACAAGATTCACACCACTTTCACCCAGGGTTTTCACATTTTTCAGGCTAAATCCAGTTAGAACAATGTGGGAATCTTGCGTAAACTTATAAATAGACCTGTGTGTTGTATACAGAGGAACTTGGTACTCTTTACCTTTTTTCCTTTGAAGAGCGGAGTTAAACATTATCAGACTGAGAGAGGTTAATGGTTGAAGACTCTCTTGTTCTGTGATGTTAATTACGTATCATGGTGGTTAGTGAGACAGAAATGCTCTGCTTAATCAGCTGCTGTGATTTAGGAGCTCATAAAGTGAAGTGTGTTGCAGTTCAGGAATGTCACTATCGCATACAGGGATGGTGTACAGTACAACACAATTTATATGGGATTTTTTTCATGCTGCCCTGCACAGTTGTCAAACCGGTCGTTGGCGTGCATTCCTCATGCATGCCATTTACTAGATGCCAGAGCTGAAAGCGTTTGGCCCACAGGAGCTTAAGCATGAACATGTGACCTGTTTAAGCTGAGCCCCGGCCATCCCTTCCGTCTTGAACAGTTGTACTGGCTCCTCTCCTGGACTGACTTGCTTTCTTTTGATTTCACCGCTTCTCAGAATGTGCATTAGAGGCTGCAGCAAGTCGGATAGAGCCAACCTCATTTCCTGGCTGAGGGATGTCCAGCATCATCTCTCTCTTCCCTTCCCAGCCTGACTGTCCCTGGCCCGCCCCTTTCATTTATTAGATTTTAGTTATAGGAGGGGGGGGGGGTGCTTTTGTTTTAGCTCCAAGGAGGCTGCTTAAAGCCTTGGTAATATTTGCAATGCAAATGCTACAGCAAGGGTAGGCAACCTTTCCACTCCAGCTGTGGTAGAAATCCCATGAGGCATTGCATGACTTACAGCCACAGGTATGACTCAAAGAGGCATTATGGGATTTTTTGTTTTACCACAGCTGGGTTGCCAGGGCCAGATTTACCATTAGGCAAAGTACAGAGGCAAAGTAGACGGGCGCTGTACAGGTACCTACTGTGCCTAATTCCCGCTTGTGTCAAGATCCAACCCTGGCATTAGCAGGGAGGGTGCATTCTCCACAAAATGCACCCTCCTGCTTCAAGACCAGCGCCTACAGGAATCGGCGGCTTCCGCAAATGCAGAAGGACCCGCGCGCTGCATAAGGCTGCCCTGTAAAATGGCTGTCTGATGCGGACAGTCATTTAGGGCAGCCTTAAACAGCACCAGGGTATATGTATGCATATGTAAAAACCCAATGGGTCCCGCAGCAGTTAAGGTTAAACAGATTTCCATTTATGCCTACAGGCACCCAGAATGGACATCTGGCCCTGTGAGTTGCCAAGGTTGCCTACCTCTGGTCCATTAGTTGGCATATTAAACAAGGCTAATGCTCATGGGTGAATGCATGCATGTCGATGCCAAGTATTTTTCGGGGAGACGTGTGTTGGGATGTATATAATGGCTCCACTGCATCTTTGCACAAGCCACATATACCATGAAGGTGAACATGGACCTGGTCAGTAGATGGCACCAAGATTTAATATGCATTTATCAAAAGCAGATGTGAATGAGTCATATGCTGGTTTTATGCCAGAATACTTGATAGAGTGCACAGTTGCCTACAGTGTTGTACAATGTTGCTACATTCTTGCAGTGCATAGGAACTCATTGTCACATAATATCACTTTGTTAGTAGTACAGGAAGGATATACACACCTAAGTATAATTTCCATTATGGTAGAAGCCTCGGAGAAACTAATCCTGACCCAGGAATGTAAAGCTGTATAGGGTTATTTCCAGGGGCGATTCCTAGGTAGTTCTCTATCTATACCTGGGAAGTCCTCTTAATAGAAGATCACCTAACAAGTAAACAATCACAATGGATCAGATGTTCATGTTTCTACAGAGGTGTGTTCCCACCAAGAACTTAGCTGGAGGGCAGTTGTTTTTCAACTAGTTATCAACTTTCCACTTGGGCTGTGCCAACAAAAGATCAGCATATTGTTTAGTATGGAGCAGGAAGAGATTCCTAACATGAGGCTTTGTTCTCATCCATTGCTGTAGAACTAAATGTGGGGTTTAGTTAACCTGTCATGATAGAAACATGAGAAAAAGGTCTGATCGCCTAAACTCCCAACATTGCAGAAAAAGGTGGACAGGCCCCTGTGTTCATGGCCTGCTTGTCTTTACCAGGAGGACAGAAAAGGTCCTTGTTGAGGAAGAACAAGTGCCCAAACCCTTATGAAAGAGTTTGATCGAAATTTGTATTCATTTGGGAAAGTGTTATCACAGATGTTGTATTGGTAATAAAAAACAAATAAGAAGCCAAGGCATTCATGAAAGCTCCTCGTAATTAGTTGGCTTCTTACATTTTTTTTGGTTTGACCAATAAGACCTCGTTCCACATGTGTACCTTGCATTTCTTTTTTGGATTCATCTGTACCTAACCCTGGCCGTGACCTCCCCTGTAAAGGTTTCAGTGCTCGTTCTACAAAACCAGAAGTTAAAAAAAAAAAATAAAGCAGCCATTGCCAACATAATTTTGAAGACAGTGGTTGCCTTGCTGTCTCTGGGTTCCGAAACAAGTATAGAGATCGGGAAAGTCAGAGGGACACCAGACTCCTTGACTTACACCAGCAGTGGATAACCTCAGCACTCCAGCTGTGGTGAATGCAAATCTCCTCATGCCACTGCCCCTGGGAGGGGAGACATGCCAGTGTCTCAGTCCTGCAATGTCTCCTGGGAATGGTAGTTCCACATCAGCTAGAGTGCTGAAGTTGCCTATCCTTGGTCTACATGTTCCAGATTATTGACACAAGAGGATCAGCAGATGGCTAACATTTTCAGAAGGTGAGATGAACATTGACATCTCCGATGTTTGTCTCATGACAGTCTCCTTTTATTGCTTAATGGCAAACAAAATGGCAGCATTGGCTGTGTGTTATTCAATTTCTATGGTGAGAAACCACTGAACATCCATCTTCCATGTTTTTGATACCTTTTAACATATACTTTTGTATTGGAATTTTAAACATTTGAGAGGCTGTTGTGTATGGTAATATTTACACTTGGTTGATACATTTTCAGACCTCCCAAATTTTTTTTTTTTGGTGGTTACGTCTGGATCATTTCCTGCACAGCTGTGTATTGGTTCCAGGCAATATATCAATCAATTCTTCCTATTGGGGCCATTTATCCTTTTTTTTTGCTCTTCTCCGATGAGTGTATCCATAGGTCATATGATTGCCGCCTGAGCTGCCAATTCTGACAAGATACTAGGATGTTTTATTTTTGTTTTTGCTGAACCAACTAATGAGCTAAATCTTAAAAATAATTCACTTTGGAGGAGGCAATAAGGAGGGGGGGGGGGTTAGTTTTGAAAGTGCAGACTTCCCGTAAAACGCGACAGCGTCTGAGTCTGTCAGCAAGCCCTCCATACAAACATTTTTTATCAGAAGCTGGCATAATCTTGGTGCCCGATAATACAATCTTTTCATATGATTGAATTTTTCACAGGTTTTTGTTCTCCGATTTAATATAACAAGCCAGGGGCAGGACTGAAATTAAATCCTCTTCCATGTCCACCTTGCCACCTGAGCATCATTATTCAAAGCCGTCGCCCCGGGCTAAAATTTTAGCTCTTAAGTTAATTTTGTTTTCGGCAGCTCTCGCCGTGAGACGGGGAGGAACGGCAGAATAAATAAGGCCACTTGCCTCAGTTCTCGGCAGACTTGCAATTGGAAAGAAAGCGTTCGCTCACGGAACATCATATCGGAAGCACGGGCATTTAATTTTATTTACTAAACGCGGCCACCTTGGCAGTCTGACCTTTCCGTACTGGGCCTTTCTTGTACTGGGCCCAATTATTGGTGTAAGAGGGTCACGTTCTTTCTAGTCTGATGCTTTATGGCCATATAAACCTCCAGAGAGAACAGAAGCTGCATCTGTCCATCTTGGAGGCTTCTTAAGAGTAGTCGCACAGCATGCTGTTAAAATGCTAAACAGGGTAGATTGGGTACTTACCTTGCTTAGCAACGTATTACCTCTTTAAAGCTTCTTTCAAGAAGATTCATACATTGTTCCTCATTGTTTTTGTTTTTTAAGACGCTCAGGCAGCAGATTTTTAACAATTGCAATTATAATTTTATTTCCAAAGGTTCTCAAGAGTTTTGTCTTTATTCATGTGTTGTAATGGCTCCTTTTAAGTAGCTAGTTTTGCTTTGTGTTGTCTTTTGTGCTCATTTGCATGCATGGAAAGGCCTGGGGTTAAAGGAACAATATGGAACAAAGTTTTTTTTTTTTTTTTTTTTCAAGTTGAAAAAATTTTTTTTTTTTTTTTTTTTTCCCCTCTTGTACAGTCGCAGAAAAATCCTCCTTTTCTTGCCCCTGAGAAATTAGCATGCTCTGTGCTAGATCAAAGACCATCCTCTATGGATGCCTTTAAGGGGTTTTCTGCCCTTAACAGTTTGTCCGGACTCTGTGATTATATCTATGCATTATGCAGCTTTATTTTTAGAGTAATATTCTAACTGTCCCTTGCTCCCTCTTTCCTCCTCGGTTGCCCTCCTTTTTGGTCCGATGTACAAATAGATATGAAAATGCAAATTTCTGCCTACCAAAAGCCTTCTGCACCAAATCCTTCTTCTTATCTCTTCATTATCTTGTTTGATAGTTTGAAAATCCAGTTTAAAGGAAAAGTAATGGTACAAAAAAAGAATTCTGAGTCTAAGCAATCATTTTGGGCATATCAATTTTTAATGGTCCGCATAATTGGGAGCATGGCAGGGTAGCGTCTTTTGCCTATATGCATTGTGCTCATTATTCTCATCTCAGAAAGCTGGAAGGTATGAACAATGTTTTTATTTGCCCCAAAATCCCAATCTGCCCCCAAATAGTTGTCATGGGTCTTTTGAACTGTTTTGTCCTCTGCATTACTGTGCAAGTGAGCAATGTGATCATGGCTGTAAAAAAAAAACCTTTGAAAAATCATTTCTAAGACTCCTTTTTTGTTTTTTAGCTTTTATTCCATTGTTAGTAGCTTAAAGGGAACTGACAGCCAGAGGCATGACTCCCAGAGCCAGGGGCAGGACAGCCAGAGGCATGACTCCCAGAAGCTAGATGGGATTTGTACCTTCCCCACATCTGGTTTGCCGAGGTTGCCCACCCCTGCTTTTGAGGACACCGTTGACAGTAACATTTTAGTTATACTCTCCATTACACAGTGTTAGTCACCACTCCACTACACTTTGCCTCACTCTTAAAAGAACACTTAGTACTACTGATTGATAGCTTGCTGGACTCCGTCCTATGCTAGGGGGAGGTTTATAAAAATCATGATCAAAGGTCACAATCAGCACGTCCCAGAGCCAAACTTTAATAAGTTTACTCATAGAAAAACAATGGTAGCTTTGTTCTGTTTACAAACTTTCACATATTTTCACAAGATTACTCCTATGAAGAATGATGGATTCATTCCCTTTACAAACTTTTATATATAGTCATAGGGTTACTCATATAAAGAATGATGGCTTTAATTATTTTAATAAACTTTCACTTTTTGTCATAGGTTTTCTCATAAAAAGAATGATGGCTTCATTCCCTTTAGAAACCTTTTTATACATGGCTTGATTCCCAATTCAAACTTTTACATATTTTCAGAATTTGATATAACTGGAAAAATTTTAACTATCTGAAACCCAAGTTTTTACTATATGGAAGCCATTAATTGGAAGCTAAATTGGGAGCCATTGCCCTTTATTTCATCAATGATCCATGCATGACACTGGCACTACTTGCAGTATTAGCATGATCTTACAATTCAGGATGGTCTTCCATTGTCATATTAAAACCCATCAAAGCCAGTCATGTAGGTCATAGAACTATGGAGAATGCCTTATATTTTTATGAACACATTTTTATACTCTTGGGAGTATATTTTGTATTATTTTGTATATCATACATGCTAAAATTGATTGACACAGGATGGACGCACACTTTGGGTCTTTGATGGACAATACTTGAATATTCAGGTGTTTTAGTGTGTGGGGATTTTAACTTTCTCTCCTCCAAAAATAAATTCAAACTTACCAAGTTCTGGGCCATTGGGAGGGAAGTAAATCCAAATCCTTTAAAACTCATCTAAATGTTTTAGTTTTCCAATATGTTTTGTTTGTTCATCTAATTTTGTGGTTTCAATTCATCAAAAATCTCCATCGATCATTCACAAGCTAATAAATTCCAAGGACGCATTGCTGCTGGGCTCCTGTTTCTTTGATGCCTCTGCTCAGAGACGCGCATATCACTATATTTCCATTTATGGCCTATTTCAGTTTTTTAAAACTGAAATACGATTTCCATTTTTTAATTTACCATAGTGCTTTTCAATAAAATCTCAACTTAAATGGCTTTGGAAACATTTAATAGAGGGTTTAAATTGAAATGCATAAAAAGTACCACATTTATAATGCAAGCCAAATGCAAGGAAAAGGCTGACGTGAAAGGAAGTCATACTGTGCATGTATTTATTTTCTCTGGCCTTGTTTGGTAAACCTATACGGTGTGTCCTCAGAGGGTTCAGGAAGAGACCTCTGTACTCTACAGGTCAGAGGCAGCATTTGTCAGCTGATGTTTGCTTGTATAATGTGTTTAATTGGAGAAGCCTGGCAAATATAATGCATCTTATTCTTCCTGTGTGTCCAACGTAGTGTTTACATGGCTGGAGTGGCCCTCCCCTTATCTTTATTGACATTGATAAGGAGAGGGCAAGGAAAAAAGCTGGTTTTCTTCTTCGGGACCATCTCAAAGTGCAGGTCTTGATGGTCCTTTTCCAGCTAGTGAAAACAATGTTATTTTTGAATGCTTGGGGATCACTTTACTAGAACCATGTACAGCGTGTGTATGTGTGACTATAAGGAGCCGATGTATAGAAAGTGATGGGTAAATTCAAAATGTTACAGTTGTCACCGGAACAGCAGGTGAGGGGAAATCAGATATCCGTTCTGGTGACAACTGCCTAACAGGACATAGGACGATGCCCCTCGCTTTGGGAAAATGTTACTTCCAGTTGTGTTTTTGGGCCAGAAAGTCATGGGAAATCTCTCTGATGGGTCACTCTGAAAATAATACCCATTAGGGTCTTAACCGTTCCCTATCCCATCATAAAAAAAAAGTTATTTTTGGCATTAATATTTTGTTAATTTGTCATGCTGATGTGTGTGTATCATTTGTGATTGTTTTTATATTTACATTGCTTTGCTACGATGTATACATATTCTTGGATACTGTAGGCCATGGGCAACTGTTATGATAGACTGCTATAATAAAAAAAATCTGCTCATCGGCTAATTTAATAAACACTAACCCTTTTGAAGCTTGGCTTTTCAACCTGTTCTTCACCCATGAAGCACCTGCATAGTTTTTTTTTGTTATGACGGGACTATTAGAAGACCTTGATCAACTGTTTTAAGGGCATTATATCATGCCCATGGATCTCAAGTCATCTTAAGAAACTTGAGTTATTAATTGAATAGACTATGTTCAGATTGTGGTTTCTAGAAGATCTCAACCCGAGTTTGGTTTAAGGGTTAGAGAGGTAGACACAGTATGTGCCCATCCTCCAACATTTGTATAGTCCCATGCCTTGCACTTATGTATAGTTCCATTCCACTCTACTGTGCCACATGTCCAAAGATTCCCCATCTGATCTGCTTGGAGATATCTGTGTAGACAGAGCACCTGGATTGGGATTGATTACGGTAGCATTCCTTGTTACCATCTATATTGGTGGCTTAGGGAAACGAGTGCATGGAGGTAAATATTTACACAACTGCCTCCTTTTATCACTCTTAAGCCCTTCACCACCCAAAATGAAGAGTACCAATTCTTGCTAAAATCATTACTAGTTGAGAAGCTTAAAGTGAAAACAGTGCCTGGTAGAAACCTGTAGGACCTACTATGGTCAGGCCATCTTTCATTGAACATAACTTAAAGGATAACCTGACTGTGGGTCATCGGAAATCTCTTAGAACTGGAAATTCATACATTTTTATGTTAAGATTGCATACGTGCAATGAGTATTCTGAGAATGAAAATATACATTTTTTTTTTATTACCTGAGTCCAAGCCTCGTTGGCTTGAACCACCTGTGTTCACCAGACTTAAAAATAAAGGCTTCCCTTTTTTTTTCTTTAATTCAGATTTATTTCTTTGTTCCCCCCTTAGTTGCCCAAGCAGCCAAACCAGAAATGGAATCGTTTTTGGCTCACCCTGGAGACCTCATAGTTTTGCAGTGCAGGCTTCGAGAGGATGTTCAGAGCATCAGCTGGGTGAAAAACGGAGTTCAGCTTTCGGAGACTAACCGCACGCGCATAACAGGGGAAGCGATCCAGATTCTCAACGCAGGGCTGGAGGATTCTGGGTTGTATGCCTGTGTGACTAGCGGCCCGTCTGGATCTGATACCGTGTTGTTCAGAGTTAACATATCAGGTTTGTAGCTGCTGTTCACCTGATTGTGAAACCATTACAATGCTGTTTCTATTTGAAGGCAAAGCTTGTTCTAAACCTAACGTTTATTTACAGAAAGAAAAGATCTGACCGTAACTACAGGTATATGCAATGGTCTGCAGAACTTTTGAAATTGGATTGCACACAAAAAAAAAACTTTATACAAGATGGAAGGGCTGGGGCTTCTAACGATCCCAGGCTGGAAATTCATCGGGGCTGCAGCTGTCCCTTTTAGAGCTGTGGCTGGTGGGTCAGACAAATCCTCATAGAGTTTATGAAAAAATATAATGAAAACAGTTAGTAGCTCCAAAGATGAAGGCAACTGGATTTTTATATGTGGGTCTCAACCTGTCATGGGTGAGCTTGGCCCATACCCTTACCCTTCCTACCACCCAATCCTCTTTATTGGGGATATACAGCTTCATTGAGCAATAAGGAGGCAGGAGGGGTGGTGTCAAGCTTGGCATTTTACAGGTAAAGTATAGACAATGTTCAATTGTCTATCTCTGGATGTAGATTGTTTTGACATGCAACTTTTCAGTTCCGATAACTTCAGCTTCTGCTTTTTTGCTCATTGCATGCTCAGTCTTAATTGACCAGGTTTGTAAAACGCTGTATCCAGTCATATGAAAAGAAAATTCCTGATTACTTTGAAGACCAAATTGTGTGCAGATGCTTTGGACATGATTAGATAATTGAATACCAAAGAACAAATATTTGAATAAATTGTGGCTAATCAGTCTATTACATTGGTGGCTTCATTAGTTTTTCTTTTTACCCTTTTTTCAAGATTTTTTTCCCCCATTTAGGTTCACCTGGTCATTTTCACCAGTAATGCAATTCCTCCTACTAGGCTGACAACACTAAGGCCTGGTTCACACCTGAACGTTTAGTAGCGCGTTCAACGCTCGACGAACGCTCTACAAAACGTTTAAACATTAAAATCCCATTGTTTTCTATGGGTATGGTTCACACCTTGCCGTATTTCAGCCCGTCTGAACGCGCTACAAAACGGCCTACGCCTGAAAAGGTACATGAGCTTCTTTGCGGCCTTTTTGTCTCGCGTTTCCATTTGGATACAGCCAAGTAGCCCTCGGAAACGTGCGTTTTTTTTACCGCGAATCGCGGTAAAAACGCGTGTCACCAAACGCGCATATTCGATACGCCTAGGTGTGAACAGAGCCTTACTCAATGTACTGTATCTATAGAGGAACATCGTTGTCACCCTAGGGCAGGAAGTGTTAGAACTACATAATTACGTTCCTCTTCATATAATAATAGAAGTTCAACGTTGGGTTTCAAATATCTTTCAAAAAGCAGTGATAAACTCAAGAGTTAAACCTCACAAATGCATTTAAATACCTTTTAATTATTAACAACAATGTATCTTATTTGTGCATCACTCGGCTGTAGATCCTCCAATCATCTCTGAATTGGTGCCGACACTGTCCTTCCTTCTGGAGGGGGGCAACGTTTGTTCCCCATGGTCCCTGTGTGTGGTAAAGTAGTCACCCCCCCCAAGCTCAGTCCCGTGATGGACTACAATCTCAATACAAACTAGTAAACTACACATAGGATTGTAGTCCATCACCAGAGTAAACTTGGAGTGGTGGCTACTTTACAACACAGACAGGGACTGGAGGCTCCATCAGGAAGGACAGTGTCGACATGAATTCAAAGGTGATTTGAGGATCTACAGACAAGTGATACCTCAATAACCTACCCAAATAAACTCAATTTTTGTTAATAGTTGGGGTACTTGGATGCATTTTCAAGAATTAACTCGAGTTTAGTGTCACTTCAACCACTGGAGCAGGGGACGTGGTGGTCAATTACCTTTTTGCCTTTATTCCCCAGTCATCTGTTCATATTAATTTGCTGCTTTGCTGAAGGACCAGTTTGCTCAAAATTGTTGCTACAGTTGTGGTTGGTAGATGCCAGACAGGCTAAATCATTCTCTGGAACCAAATACCTTTTTGGCGGCCTGTCTTGGATCGAAGACTCTAATGAAGTTCCTGCCTCTGCCCCAAAGCCGATTTGTAAAATAACTAGACGATTCAGACATGGCATTTCACCCCTGCTACCCATAATGTAATTTAAATGAAAAAGTGGGAGAGTAAGAGCCACGATAGTGACTGTGACCTAAGTAAAAAATCACATTGATAAAAATCCCCCCAAAATTTAGAAAACAAGCAAATGTTTTCATCATCCAATCAGCGTTCCATAGGCTGGCCATAACTTGTGTTTTTTGAAGCTTCTTTCAACTATAGCAGTGAGCGTATTGGTTCTGTCCATAGAGACTAATTAAATGCATGCTAGCCAAATATGGACCTGCCATACCTGCTGCTGTTTTATTTATTTATATATGCATGTCTGTATGTATACATCAGCACTGTGTAATATGTTAGGGCTTATAAAGGATGCATTGGACTTCCATCATTGGGCCCTGTAGGCACACAATTTTTGGGGGAGAGAGAGGATATGGGGATTCTAAACTTCCAGGGTAGCTGACAAGAGCTCCAGACTCGCAAGACCTGGTTGGCATATCAGTGTAGATCCACTTGGGAGGCAGCGGATGGCAACTGAAGTAGCAGATAAGCAGGATGAGTAGAGATTCTCAAAAAGGAAAGACACCGACCATGCTCCTGAAGTCCTCAGGTTCCAGGATACTTCAAGAGCCATCATTGGTCCTAGTTCTCTTTCTCTAACAGCAAAACAGGCCTCCTCCATGTTGGAGGCCTCAGGGAAACCTTTCCCTTACATCAGCCTTTGTCCACCCCCAGGCCTTAGACCTAGCCCAGGGGGCAGGCTGAACAGCACCCAGCCGTAATCTATGGCTGGTCCCGGCTGGCCTGAGCGCATGGCAAATCCCTCCAGTATATGTACCCTATCCCAGCATGCACCACTGGTTGAGAGAAACCCAGTGGTTGGCTGCTGTACTGTACATACACTACAGTGCCTCTCATTGGCTGTCCCACAATATGACAGTCACAATGCCAGACATCTGGAATTAACCAGATAACTGCCACTATAATTACAGCCAGACTGACTACAGCCCTGTCAATCACTAAATGTCTAGTAGCCACATCACAGAAGGTGATGGGGGCTACAGTAGAATCAACCCCTACAACACAGAACCGTTTCCTTATTAGACTGTTCTTAATCTGGTTTACAATAGTGTGACAGTTTAAATAAGCTTATACAAGATGGCCGTATTTCTACTGATCATGGGAAAATGATGTATGGCCAACAACTATTCAAAGAAAAGCCAACCTTTTCTTTGCATAGTCGTATGGCCTTTTTCTACTGCTGTCTGTAGGCACAGGCCTATGCTGCCTCATGACGACTCCACATCCAATAAAGGAAATTAAAAAGGATTAAAGTACTTGGCCCACTTCATTATGCAAAAGTCTACATTTAATTTAGTCATTTGGGCATGATGGGCTACGTTGCGTAGTCCCCTGCATGACACTACGTGATTGACCCCCTGCTATCAATTTACAGACCTTTTTAATATTAATTGTTTACATTAACAACATGAAAGACAGAAGTGTAAAAAAAAAAAAACTTTGAATGCCCCTTATCCACTCCGCTTGTAATGAAATGCATATCAGTCTTGCACTTTCCCAGTCTTCGTCTTGGAGGGCCCAGCAGGACACCACCTTGCTGCTAGTTTGATCCCTCACCAGTTGATCAAAGAATGGAAGCTAATTATGTTCAGAACAGTAAAAATCACAGATGACGCGCCTGCCAGCTGTAGCAGAGTTTAGAAATGTCACCTCTTCGGCCTGCTGCTATCACATGCAGGGTGTGATTGTGAAAGGAACGTTGGAGATGTGTTGCTGGAATATGTTTGTGCGAGTTCTTCACAAGACATTTGGCTACAATTCTTTTTAGAAAGTGTCTCTTAATGTGTCCTTTTGGTGTAATTACTTTTTTTTCCCATCTAGTTTTGTTTGCCACATTGGATACAGTTTACCAAAATACCAACATTTAGTTGTTTGTTTTTTTTTTTCTTTTTGTAGGCTTGTGTTCTATAATACAGCAGAGTTCAATTTGAGTTTTTAAGATGAGGTCTGCTCTATAGAGCGATCTTCATAGCCCAACCTCTCAGCACCCAAACCCGCCCGTCTTTGTCAGTGGCTTAAGGTACTTAGTGATGATGTTGTGATCATCTGTGTAGTGATGGGAAGGTTGAGTTTCCTTGGAACGACTGATTTATAGAGATCTGACCTCACATTAACCTGTATTAAAATCCACATTGCCCACTACTTCCTGCATTCTAGTACTGCACAATGTCTGTGCTTCACTTCTCCCTTCTCCCAGGGCAAGTCTATGATAATTGGCTCTATAATTGCAGTGGATTCCCCCCCCCTTGCTTGTGAGTATGCTTCTGTTTTTGACCACTTCAGCAAGATAATGAGCACCTCCCTTAGGCAAATGCGCTCCTCGCATAGGGAGATTTTTAAGATCCATTCCTGTGCTCCATAGCAAAGTACCGAATGTGTGCCTACGTCTATAGAGCAATCTTCATAGCCCATCTCCTCAAGAGTTGACTTGACAGTGAACATTGCCGAGCACGCAGCAGATGGACTACTCCTACAAGGAGAGACTTATAACTGCACATCCAACATCTGACCCTTTTGAAAAGACCCTCATGATGAGGCCAGTTGACCTCATCTAAGCAGGCTTTGTAATACCATTTCATCATACTAAAATCTATTTTAGTTCTTATAAATCCTTATGCGGCATAATTAAAACATGGAAATGCAGTAAAGCAAAATTCATTTACGAAAAGAACCAAAAAAAACCACCAAAGTACTAAAGTGGAACCCTATAATATTCCCCTAATAGTATTCCCACTCTTGGCAGCTACGTAACCACGTTACTAGGAGGGGATGAGGAGAGCTGGGTCAGCACAAAGTAATTGGGCGTTTCCAGGAAAGCAAAAAAGCTATGATGTGCAAGAAAAGAGGGGGCTGTGCTAGGGAATTGACTTCCTGCAGAATTAAATTTTCTAGCAAGTTCAGAGGCCCATTGTAAATCAATAAAAAAAAATAGCACTTTTTTTTTCCCCCTGCTTTTACCTGCACATTTTTAAGTTGGTGGTAGGGTCTCTTTAAAAGGGACTGATTTGGTCACATACTAGGCCAAAGGCCAATAAGTGGCTACCAACCCAAATCTAATATGTTTGAAACACAAGATGTGTGTTTAATGCTCTGGGCCGAATTTACTCTGTCTGCTGCCCCAAGGTCAGGTTCCTCAATGCGCCCACCAACTTTTCCCCCCAATGGAGAATGGCAACCAGATGCCGGGGTTTGGTTTTAATGTTTTTTTTTTATCTTTTTTAATTTTTTTTTAATTTTTACATATCTTTTTTTACTTTTTTTTTAATATTTTTTTTACTTTTATCACTTTTTTTTTTTTTTTTTTTTTG